>NC_079165.1:17783397-18083397 GCF_947568905.1 Ostrea edulis | reverse complement strand
GTGTCATAGTTTGAACAAATTAGTACCTTCATTATATAAGGAAGTTTTATTAGATAACTATATATACACATGCCAGACACGACATGTCAATATTTGTGAAGATTTAATTAACTTTTGCTCCTGATCAACAGTTGGATCAGCTGAAATTGTCTATGCAGATGTTTCAAATTGTACATATTGCTACTACATTGGAATCCTTGTATACGGCCAATTCAACTTAATTGATAGATTATCATCCCCGCCCGCCCCTCTAAAATCGGCCCGCCCGGAATTTTTTATTTTGCGGTGCTTGCGATTTCTGGAAAATTTTCATGCCCGACTTTCTACCTTCTTGTGGGCATAAATGAAAGGAAAGGATTAATGTGCTTCATATCTTGAAGAAGTTTGGTATCTTTCTGTGTTTGAAATTAAAGCTTAACCTGGGATTCATCTGTGAAATAAGCATAGATCCATCTGGCATTAATGATGCACTACTCGTTTGTCATCAATATTTTTCTCAAAAACTTAAATTAAAAAATAAAATCCTTCCACCCGCCCCTTACTTTTTGGTGACCCTGGATGATAATCTACTAATTAAGTTGAATTGGCCTAATATCATCCACCCCAAGTTAAACTTTGTAATATCTTAGTTTTGTAACTATTTGAAAAAACTTAATTGACATATGGTGCCAAATATTGCTAGGCATAAATTAACATTCTAGATACTTTTAATTTTTTTGGGAGGTTTTCCCCGGACATTAATACAAGATAAATATAATGTGTTATTATACCACAGAAGGTTTTTATAATGCTAGCCGTAAAATAGTTTCTGAACTATCTGCCCTAGGGAACTAGTCTCCAAACTATTTACCAGATGCTATATCACCACCCCCCTCCCCCCGGCCGGAATATCTCTATTGTTATCAAATCTGTGACGTTAAAGTCCGGTAACTCTAATTAGTTTACCAAACAATAATAGAGATGGGTAAAATTCACTTTGGTATGTCTGACACAAGTAAAGTCTACTTTGGTATAATGAAACACCTATTTACCGACTATTTGGACAATAGCAAGTTTATTGTCCCCCTCAACAGCAACTATTTCCCTCGACTGCGCCTCAGAAATAGTTGCTGTCTTGGGGGACAATAAACTTGCTATTGTCCTCATAGCCAGGAAATAGGTGTATACAGATAGTACTACGATTAGGGCGAACACAGCTACATAAACATACACGGATCCGAAGATTTTTCCGGGGTGGGAGGAGTGGTATCCACTCCCAAGTACTTTTTTCCAGGTGTCCCAACCTATACTAGGGGTTAACACTTAAGTTAGTATTTCATGACAGGAAGTGCTTAAATATAAGCAAATATATTTCTTTTCTACCAAGTACAACAGGGATTCAGGCCTTTGGTCCCCCCCCCCCCCCCCCCCCCCCGACATAGTATTCTCTAATAGAACTAAAGTCAATTCATTCTTCTCTAATAGAACTAAAGTCAATTCATTTTAAAGGAAAAACTACTGTAGTGTAATGAATATTATATAAATTAATAGTCCAAAAATATCTTCATAAATCTCTAATAACAAGGCCAGGTGGTGATATTTTGAAATTTTATATAATATTAGTCATCCCCATCTACCATTGGCGTAATTTTAAAAGAGCAAATGAGAACAATATCATACTGCGCAGAATCCTTATCTGTAACACAATAATTAAATATTTCAGTATTTGCATTATGTAAATAATATGGATTCAAGTTTGCTGCCTGCAAAACCCCAACACAAAGAGATCCATTCAAAAACTTAGAATTCATCAAGCTGATCATGATCACTTGATGTCAAGCTTTAGTTACATATTCTTATAGACATAAACACAATTTCCCTGCAATAGTAAGTTAAGTGGCAACATTGATTTTCACCAAGTGCCTGCATGCTAAACTAACCCCAAGACAATGATGAGGGGAGAGGGGGAAGAGAAGATTGATTGTATCTTGTTTAATGTCTCTCTCAAGAATATTTCACCCATATGGAGACGTCACCATTGCCGGTGAAGGGCTGCAAAATTTAGGACTACGCTCGGTGCTTATGGCCATTGGGCAGGGAGGGATCTTTATCATGCCACACCTGTTGTGACACAGGACCTGTTTTTGCGGTCTCATCTGAAAGACCGTTCCATTTAGTCGCCTCTTACGACAAGGGGGTACTGAGGACCTATTCTAACCCGGATCCCCACGAGATTGGGAAGAGAAGAAGGGGCAGTCACCATGTATAATAGATCCACCACTTCATCATTTGTAAATGATGTTCAAATCAAGACTTGGATGAAATTGATAATCTCAGATCGAGATGTGACTGTAAGATCCATAAGAACAATCAATAGGATTATGGTTTTTTTTTTACTTGACTTAAATTCATCGGATGAATGTGCAAACTTAAATTTTCTCTGCCATAGTCTTTAAGTGGTAAGTGGTCTGCATTGAAATGTTGAAATACAGCTCCAAGATGCTGCATCATTGCAAACCTGTGTGACTGTACGACTTTGTCAATATATTGTCAAGCCATCAAGTCCTTCTTTACAAATCAAAGCAGTCCTGCCTGTACAAGATATCACTGCCCACATCATAAACACTACATACCACCACCAAACCTGTCAACTTTGTGGATGCAGTTGTCTGCAAAATGTTTATTACAGCATCTATGTACCCCAACTCTTCCATAAGGCCACTGCATAGAAATCTGGACTCATGGCTAGTCCAAACTGTCCTCCATTAATGCTGTGGCCATACTCTATGAGTCTGGGACCATCGAAGTCTGTTTTGTCCGAGACCATTAAAGTTAGTTTTGTCCTAGACCACCGAAGTCACATGCAGTATAGTATGTACACATGTATTGGCAATGTAGCAAAGTAAAAAAAATGCTACGAACAGGTCTTCACACTCTAATCCCAGCGTCTCGTTGTTGATTGTGAACAGTCTGATATTTTGCGTGTCCAAGGGATGGCAGATGCTGTATAAGACTCTGTTGTGAAATGTTGACAAAGATGACACAACTAAATGAAGCAATCCTATAGTGCTGGTATCACGCATGGTCTGCCTGATCTGTGGCCTGATGGTCTGCCTGATCTGTGACCTGATGGACTGCCTGATCTGTGGCCTGATGGACTGCCTGATCTGTGGCTTGGTGGTCTGCCTGATCTGTGGCCTGATGGTCTGCCTGATCTGTGGCTTGGTGGTCTGCCTGATCTGTGGCTTGATGGTCTGCCTGATCTGTGGCTTGATGGTCTGCCTGATCTGCGAGTTGTTGAACAATGCTATTGATGTCTGCTCTATTGGTGAGATATGGTGCTTGGCACAACATTAAAATCTCTTGCAACTATAGACTGTGGTACACCTGCCTCCAGTTGTCATTTATTATGTTGTTTCATTCAGCATCATTCATTCAGACTTGGCATCTCACAAAAAGCATCCACATTCCAAGACAACAAAATCTCCTACTTTTGATACACTACCGATACCTGAATTAGGAAGCAACAAAATTGAAGTGTTAATTTAGAATTTTATGAATATCCACAAATTCTGTCCATTTAACAGTAGTGTTAGGAGTTACAAACTGTATTTGAATGAATCATATTCGGCTAAAAATTCCTACAATTTCTGTTTTTGATCAGTATATTTTGATATTTGAATTAGTTACAGCAATATGAGCTGTAACTGACGGAAATATTTTGCTGTTATGTAAGAATCAATGAACACCAACACATAAAACTAAGATAATGATAAAGATCTAAGTAACGCTGCTACATTCATCATGTGCACTTTCCTTTCAAAGGGCCATTGCCTTATCATCTCTCCCACACAGTAACCCTGATTACTGAACCTGAACAGGATGCTGATAATGAACTTACAACAAGATGGAGTTGGACATGGGGAACTCTATGTTTTCTTTGTTTTAAAAAATTCTTTCATGCCATGAATGAATTTTTACCTTAAAAATAAGTGAACTTTACTTTAGATAAATTTGCACAAGCGCCAAACTAGTAAACCCCTGGGGTCAATGCATATCATGAATACATTAATGGGAACTACTGACAGTATTTCAGAAATCAACCACTTTTTTTTTAATGATTTGACAGATTATTTGCTTCTGACGATAATCCTGATTCACTGATACCAAATATACAACAATCACAAACATGTTATTTTATCGGTTGCTTTACTTCCTTGATTTTTTTATTGTCAAGTTACAGCTTATGTTGCAAATTTCTTAAGAAAAAAAAATAAAAATCTGATAATATACATGCATCAATCATACAATGTTTTTAAATGTGGTTATAATGTCTACGATCATTTTGAAACACGAGTAGTTACTGTTTCCTCACAATTCATGAAAATATTTATGGAAATGAGAAATCTAATTATTGTAATATCTTATTACAAAGTGAATGAATTTGAACATGTCTCTTTCTATATATATATTTACATACACACACAATGGGCACACTTGCTTTGTCTACATGACCCACAAAGTGTATACACTTTTTAAACCCTGGCAGGGCATGTGTTGGTGAATACACTGAAAAATACAATATGACTGAAAAATGGTGAGACGGAAAATTTGCAGATTTCTCCCTCCCCGTATTTTATTAGCTGTAACGTATTTAAGAGAATAATTCCAGTGTACTGTATGTAGTCACTTAAAAGAGTTTAAAAGGACAGTATTTCAAAGAACAAATAAAAACGAATGATATTTCGTACAATCATCAAATAAGATTAAGTTTACCGTCAAAAAAACCCCCACCATCTTAAATATTTTGGAGTATGACCTGATATTATTTGTAGGTATTTAGAAATGCACATTAAAATACATTTCCGTAAAAAAAAATCTTAAATTCAAGTACCGGGCCAGTACTTATCTGTTTTGTACTTTATTTGCATTAAGATTGTTAACTGTAGAATGAGGATCTCCTCAGCTGCTGAAAGTCCACATTGAATATACTACACTAAATTGTCCTTGATTACAAGGTGTAAACAGACAAATCAAGTACACCCATTATGCAACTTTTATTCAATGCTGATTTGCAATTACTGTCATATTCAAATGCAAATAAATATGAAATTTTAAAAAAATAAAATTTATATATCTGAGAAATTTTGTCCTTGAGTGGGCTTGATCCATTTTACCACTTTTCTCTCCCAGGTGCCTCCTAACCCAGTGTTTGAAAATTGCACAGCACATGATTCATATATCATTCAATGACTTAGCAAGATTCCATGTCCCTATAGGATCAGGGCTATTTTCAGAAACTAGTTTCTAATAATTTTACTGTTCTTATTGAAAACAGAATAAAACAATCAAGTATGAATACTAACTCAGTTTATTTCATCTTTAAACTACCTTTTTGATCAATTTGTTCTTGATGATTTAAACATGATCAAGCGACCATTTTGTATTGATCGTTTGGCATATATGCTGAGGTGAAAGGTCAGGCGATTTTTCCAAATGTTTTCATTGGTTTAAATCAAGTACGGAATTAGTCATAACGAGATCTTTAAATTGAATGCATGGCTTTACCAAGAATTAGTCAATTATTTTTTGGTGAATTTAGGTAATCTCCTACTAATAACGGTCTACTCTTACCAAGTTAAAAAAATCATTCAATACATCAATATCTGTTGGTTGTCCCAATCAAAATTAATTGATAGTGCTCTGCCAGTACAGGTTTAGAGCAAAAAATACATCAAAGCAAATCAATGATGGAGTTCAAACTATATGAATAGTCAAATGCCAAGTTTATGATTTGAACCAATTACCCAACCAGTTTCATAGTATACGACTCTTTTATGATATCTTCACAAAATTCAGAAACATATCTGTTAATTGTTTGGTTGGTTTAAAACCTCCCCACTATCCTCACACAGCAGATCCTATAGGTGCCTCAATCAATTCTTGCTGAGCTAAGTCTAGACTTAGTGATAATATCTAGGTCATCAAACTCAAACACAGGCATGCAAAACCACCAAGCAGTAACACGTGTGCCTTTAAATATTTTCGTCTTCATGAACAACCAATGACTATTACACCTGGATACACGGAACTCGTAATTCTACCTATGTTGGTGAACCTGGCGTAGCTGGTGTTCACGAAACATTTATAAGAATGCGTTGATTCTACCTCGTCATGATATACTGCATTGTATTGCACAAACACTTCAATGACCTTGCAGTAGCTAGTACAAAGAGATCGCATACCCTGATATGATACAAACCAACTATGAAATCAGCATGCTTCAACTAGAAGAGATCAAAGATCAAGGTCACCAATAACCTTTTTTTAAAAAAAGATAACATATTGTTCTGTTAACAATATACAAGGAATTAGCTAGAAATTCCATTCAAATTGATTAAAAAAAAAAAATGACGTGTAGCATTTGAGTGCTACATCCTACTCCCTTGAGACTTGTCATGAATTCCTGGTCCATTGTCCAATTCATATGCACCCACAATGTCATGTTCTCATAAATTCATGACTGGGTGATTCTTACACACAATATATAGAAATTCTGTTAATTTTTTTTTAATTTAATTATTACTGTGCAATCATGAATTTTTACTCCCTGCACTGTAATGAAATGCTTTTAATAAATGCTATAGAATTCATGAAAATTACCAGCTTCCTTGTATCCTCAACAATCATTCAAACAAAAAAGTCAAAGTTTTTCCTTTCCAAGCAACAGCTCATTTTCAGCCATTAATATTCCAGCTTGACATTTTTGCGTCTAGACAAGTAGGAAATAGAAGTCCATTCTGACTGGCCTTGTCCCTGGAGATGGCTGATACAGAGGCTGTATACATGGTAAATCACTTCACTATCAGACTACTGTGTGTGTGTGGACCGTTTTGACCTGGTTTCCAGCAGCCACTTTCCAGCTCCAGATCATAATGAAAATCTATCTACTACCATAAAACTACTAGTATACAGACTCTTCCTGTAACCTGCAAAACTCCTGCTGTGTATGTTTTGTCATCCACTAGCTCAGAATAAATAACTTCTGAAACTTACCCTCAGGACAGACTTCATCACATCCTGCTCATGAAGATATCAAATAGGATACCAAAGACAAGATTCTTCTTCTGTCTAGACACATTTACTTGAGCTGCCTATACATCAAAGAACCTTTGGCTAATTCATGAATGTAAAACCTCAGTTATCACCAAAGACGAAGGACACTGAACTAAAACTGGTTAATATTCGAGGAATTCATTGGACTCAAACAGTCATCTTTACAATGACAAGTACCCCCGCAACCTTTTGGAGAATAAATTGAGATGCAAACTAACCCACTTTATGTAGACAAGCAGTATATCATTGGTCAATAGAAAGTAGATCTTATTTAATTGCTAGCAAAAGAAACCTAACTGAAAATAACCCATCAAAGTATAAATTATTCAGTATTAACAGACTGAACTCCATAGCGTTGACAGACAAAAACCAATGATCCCAATGATTTCAAAAGAACATCTTCAATCAGTTTTTAAAGTAGACCTACCTATATTCAGATACTGAATCTTGGTCAACAAAGTTTCCAGCCTGTCTGCATGATTTACTAAAAATCTTATCTACATGCAGACACAGTTTCCCTGATCAATCATATGTACAGCATTTGGGTAGGCATCTGACCTAATTGTTCTTTTGTTCAATAAACATGAAGTTAATGCTCTATATTTTCTACACATACCTGAAGGTAAATTTGAAAAAATTCCATTAATTTGATACAGAAACTACACACTCCACATTTCCCCTCTAATCTCTCTCTCGCTCTACTGACATATATATCTAATAATAGCATCCCAATAAACCACAGTCTGGGCATACCTAATATTTTCTCAATTATAGTGTTATTAACTCCTCCACGGCCAAGTTCATCTCAGGTGAAATTAACACACTAAGGAGTACCAAAAAATCTGTCCACGAAACCAGTCCCAATGAAGTCATCCAGAGGTCCCATATGTAAGCACAAACACGGTTTCAGAGACCATGATAGACGATTCCTCACATGACCTCTTTTGACTTTTTAGTTGAGGGAAAAGAAATACGTTCAGCTATAATCCCTAGATTCATTCTAGTGAAATTCAAGCACTTTCTACGTAAATATAACACACCAACCAATATGTAATGTTGGTAAAAAATATTTCAGTGATTTGGTGTTTTTTTTTAAAAAATATATATAATTAATTTGATAATTTCATTTTAAACATACCTAAATTTTTTTTTTTAGAAAATAAAACTTTTTCAAATAGACCATCGAAATCTTTTTCTTTTGAAATGTAAAAAACCTAAAATCAAAATGTAGACACAAGTCCATAAGCCAACTCCACGTCTGAACTGAAAATTGCAGTTTGTGATTAGAAATAGTAGACAAATTACTCACCTCTGGGGAAGAAGTCGAATATCCACAATTTCATCCTTATCAATTTGTAGGGAAAATGCAGACAATATGCATGGTGCATACTGCACCAAAGTGCAACAGAACTGCTGCATCTCTGTCGTCTGCAAGGGAGTGTTTATTATTTTTGGCACCTTCAACAAATCTCTCCCATCAATGTTCTTCTTAGGATAAAAAATTGATTTTTCATGTAATTGACTTAGAGTCTAGACAGTATTGTTACTGCACCATCATTCAGGAGTCAAATGCCTGACAAACACAGACAAATTGAAGAAAATAATACTGGGCGAAGTTATTTTATAAGCAAAAACCAAACAAAAATATATATTGTCATCATCAAGAATTCTTGAATATCATTCAATACACTTTCTAAGACTTTGTAAATTAAACGGAATAACTACTACAATGTGACATCATGAGAAGGCAGATATTAGTACAGACCATCATTAGGAGTACAGTAACCCCCCAGAGGAGAAAAAAAAAAAGATCGTTCAGTTGAGATGCGATATCAAATATTTAGCACAATCTCAGGATTTTTCCTCTTGTATTAATAAAATTTACAAAGGTATAAATTAATCTACTCACCACATAGCAAGTCTATTGAAATAAGTAAGACACCATATTATATCAGTCCCTTTCCTCGCATCCTTGGTATGTCAGCCACAAAGCTAAAGTGAAACAGACAGCTTTTTCAGACAATAACATTTTTACTGTCAGTGTGCAAGTACAACATGTGCATTCCTTCAGTATTTGCCCAAGACATTCCTTGGCTGGAGGAGCTAGTTGCCAACAATTACATAAAGGATGCATGCATAACACTGCAGCTAACAGAGGAAATATTTGCAGTCTGTCAATGCCACTTTTTATTTAAAAAATCCTCAGATATTTAACATTCAAGCACCAAGTCAGGTATTTACAATTTTGGAAGATGATGAAGATTTCTGAAACTTTCCAAGTACTAATTTTTTGTCTAGACTAATGGTGTCCTTGACCTTATCTATCAAATTGACCTTGACATGAATCATCTCTCTTACTGACAATACTAAATGTCAATCAGGCAGGACAAAGGATAAAAGACCTATGGACCACTATGCTCACCTTAGTGATATTCATTTAAAGAGACATGGTTTCTTTGATTTAAGCAGCATGACCAGCAATTACTTATTTTTTGGTATATAAGAACAGGGGGCATTTGGAATACACTGTTCACCTGAGTAGATGCCATTTCTCATGTAAAGGTTTTTTTTAATATATCGATCAGACCTGGGGTCATGTTGTAAACAAATTAAATCTACACTAAATCAGGATATTTGCATATCAATTTGACATACTGTACTTTTAGGTTCAAAAAATATCTTAAAATTTCCCCCAATATATTGCTATGTGAGATTGCAAATCTATTGAAACCCAAACTAAAATCCTAGGGGTGATGGTATGAACAAACTTATGATCTACCACAAAAGAGCACCATTTGTGGCATTTATTACAGAGTTTAAAGGTCCATAACTCTCTCAATAACAGGTTGATAAAGCCAAAATACAAACTGGAATCTGTAACTCGTTGATTAATTTTCAATTCAGTAGCTGCTGGGAAAACTGTCAAATTCTGAAATTTGCCAAACCAAGGTCCATAATTCTTTCGAAAACAAGACGTATTTGTGATACACTGATGCCCCCCGGATTACAACAAAGTGGAACTCATTTTAGTGAACAATTTTAAAAGTAGGTCAGGTAAATTTCAAGGTCCCAGGGTCAAAGATTTCGGCACCAATGGAAAGGTCTTGCCTCAAGGAATACATATGCTAAGTATGAAAGCTGTACCTCTTATGTTGTAGTAAAAGATATGTTTGTTGTTGTTTTTTTGCTGTTTTCTGCCACACTCAACAATTTTTCAGTTATATGGTGGCACCCAGTTTTTATTGGTGGAAGAGAGAACCCAGATACAATGTACCTGGGAAGAGACCACCGACCTTCCGAAAGTAAACTGGGAAACTTTCTCACTTACCGGCGAGAGCGGGATTCAAACCTGCGCCGACGCTAAAGATTTTTGCCACAGACATACAGGACCAAAACCAAAACAACTGTTCCGATTCCAGGGGCATAATTCAATAGAGCTCATGTTTATACTCCTGCATACTTAATCTGTAACCCATTAATACAAGTTCAAGTCTAAAGGTTTTCAATTCAATAGCTGCAGGGATAGCCAAAAAGTCAGGAAAAGCATTTGCATGGATGTATGCACAGACTGATCACTATAGGGCATCCACCTATTTCAGGGGCCTACATAACATTGTGATAAAACGATTCACCTACATATTCCTATGTTAAACTTTATACTACAATTGTGGCCCCTTCCAGACTTCAGTGTAACAGTTTGAACAAATTTGAATTCTGCATTATGTGAAAATATTTGAATTTGAAAATTTGTGGATTTTAAGATTTTTTTTTTTTTTTTTTACAGATTCTAAATTTCTTCTTTTCTTTCATTTCAGCAGATATCCTTTCCACAGCCATAGCGTAAAAATGAGTGATAAGAAAATTCAACAGAAGGTGACAAAAGAAAAATCACCTGAAAAGTACCCCCTCCCCCAAAACCCAGCACATGCTTGTCAGTGTGACCCCTGCACCTTTGGGCACTAGAGGACTGATCCTGATGCTCATTTTGTATAACTTCCCTGAAGCAGTGTGTATCGATTGATACATATTTTTTTAATCTAACTCCCTCCCCCTCAGTGGAACATTTTTCAAAATCACTGGCATTCTAAAGGATATCTGAAGAAAGCATTTAACATGTGTATTGCTTCATTCTGGTAAAATGCGATAGAAAAGTATACACCAATAAACATAGGATTATACAGAAAGGCATGACATGAGGTTTTGATAAAACAAATTGAAAACTATACATGGAGCATGGCTAATTTTCTTTGGACAGTTACTTTATAGAAACTGGTCCAAGGACTCACCACTCTGATGGTTCACTAGTCAGGTCTAGATAGTCCAAGGTTTTCTGATCAAACTCTGTCTGCCACCTGTTGTTAATTAATCACATTCAACAACTTGGGTAAAAGAGATGCAAAGTTTCAAATAAAGAGCCATTCTCCCTTCCAAGGGTGTGCAATAACCATCGCCCGACGGTACCAAATGAACAATTTGGACAAGAAAAACTTGATGCTGTTTTAGCCCGCCTGGCTAGTAAATCTAAAATTAATATAAACACATTTTTTGTTGTAAAACTGTCAATTTTACGTTGAATGAGTACATTCGTTTTAAGATCTTCAATGTTTTAATGTATGCGTTAATAGAAATAGAAGTTGGTTCAGTGACAAAACGGAGAAGTACCTGGTGTTTTCACTTTTGCTCTTTTCTAAATTTTATATTCTTTATAGGAGTTCTTGCCATTTTCTCTTTACCGGACAATTTTGAAAATGTTTGTTGAGCACACAGTGGACAATAGTACTTTTTGTATTTGATGAAGAGGTATGAAACTGACCAGCACACAGTGGACAATAGTACTTTTTGTATTTGATGAAGAGGTATGAAACTGACCAGCACACAGTGGACAATAGTACTTTTTGTATTTGATGAAGAGGTATGAAACTGACCAGCACACAGTGGACAATAGTACTTTTTGTATTTGATGAAGAGGTATGAAACTGACCAGCACACAGTGGACAATAGTACTTTTTGTATTTGATGAAGAGGTATGAAACTGACCAGCACACAGTGGACAATAGTACTTTTTGTATTTGATGAAGAGGTATGAAACTGACCAGCACACAGTGGACAATAGTACTTTTTGTATTTGATGAAGAGGTATGAAACTGACCAGCACACAGTGGACAATAGTACTTTTTGTATTTGATGAAGAGGTATGAAACTGACCATTTCAACTGGCATGCATCGTCTCCATCTTTAGGTTCTTTGTTAAATCATTGTCTAAAAGTAGTTTATGGCCTAGCAACAGATAATCTTGGGATAATAAATCTGTTACTGCCACTTGCCTGGATTTCTCGAAATAAACTCAAGTCGAAACTTGGACTTAAGTCTGAGATTTTACTCAAATTTGACTGTTCATGCAGATAAAAGAAAACTCCAACTTAAGTTTGAGATTTTTTTTGAGAAATCCAAGTCTGGGCTAGTAGCTGGTTTAGGCTGGGGGTAATTAAAAGCTTCTCTTCTAAATCTTGCCAAAACACTCTCTTATAAATAGGGAAGAATCAAGTTTTTTCATTTCAAACATAGGACTTTTTTGTTGTTGAAAAATTGTTTTAAGAACCACAAGGGTAAAAAATGCTCAACCAGCATGCAATTATCCTATGTAGAGTATATTCATGCTTCTGTAAACCTTGACCTCAGGGGCCAATGAAATTCTACAGCTAGAAAATTGACAAGTCAGGAAAGGCCCACAATGAATATTTTAATTTGAAAAATTCCAAGTTTCATAAATCTGAAACAACAAAACTGAAAAATCTGAAAATTGAAAGTGATTTTCCTCTTTCTAATCCAAGCATTACCTTTAAATTCTATGAAATCTTTTCAAGTCATTGTGTGTGCCATAGAAATTAAGTACTATTATTTCACTACATAAAAATAGTATTCTTAGTCTCATAACTCTGTAATGACAAAGACAATCCGTCCAAAAATCAAAAACGGTCTTCCTCTGCCTAATCCCAGTATCATGTATAGAATTTTTGAAAATCTTCCCTAGGAAGCTTAAGTTATCATGTGTCATCTAAAGTGCTGACAGACAGATCACTATAAGGCACCCACCATATGACAGGGCCCTAATAGAGATTTTAGTTTTACATAACATTATGTAATATGAATAAATCTTGTATATATTTTCTTAATGGTACAATTTGTCAAAAATTAAAATGAAAGCATCCCTTGTCCACATGACATCTAAAATACAAATTGCATGCATCCTCACATTCATATAGCTATGATTGAATTTGGTTCATACAACCCCCCCCCCCCCTCCCCCTTACCAAGCAAAGGATGGGGCCATGGGACCACTCTGAAGGACAAGGACAATAAAGGTGTTTATTCCCTTATCTACTATATATACTGTAATTCATCAATTTTTAGTTTCCCTAATTTTGTTTGTTGCATATTATTGAACATTTAAACTGTTTCCAGATCACAGTATACAACTATTGCATGGCTTCCTGTGGAGCAGTCAAACTGCTGTCTTAAAGCATAGAAGACCTGGAAAACTGTTGTTGAAGGCAGAGGGCACGTTTCCCAGGTCTTCTCCCCTACAGACGGATAATAGTTGAATGGTACACAAGCCTGCGATAAGTGTTTTTATTACCAGGCCAATTAATATAATTCTTAAATTCAGTAGAAAACTCAACATGTCCTTTTTCCCAAAACTGTTTGGTACACAACAGCTTGACCACTTAAACATCACTAAGCTGCTTAAAGCATGTAACAGTTCATTTTGTGACATGACCTTGCTTGTATTCCATTGAAATTGCTCATACAACTGCATTACATGTGCTAAACACTATTTTCCAGTGGGCATTCCATATTAAAACATATTAGTCTCTTCTACTTAGTTTCATAAAACAAATGAAAACTGCAACATCCAAAAACAGAAACCAAAAAAACCCCAAAACACAGCCAAGTAATTTTAATGCTGCTCCAGCCAGACTTTGAACCTGAGAAATATACCCTTATTTCAATTATAACACAAGTTGAACATGTGACCAAGTTCTTTTAATACTACTGCAGCCAAAGCTAGTTCATAATGCATTTGCTTCTATGTATCACTGCTGGTTTATTCATCTAGTGGTCTGATTCAGAGCTTAATTGGGAAACTTCTTTATGACTGCATAACTGGAATCCCTGTATTTTGTTATGCCAGTATTGGAACAGTTACCAGTTCATTATTTCCTATTCTGGGATGACTTGAATCATGGTTTTGAGAATCCCACCATTCTGCCAACTGTTGGCAGTGGTAGACATCAGTAAAAGAGTCCTTTGCCTAGTAGTGTCTTTGGGTACTATGATGCATTGGTCCCCTGGAAAATAAAAGTACAATATAAATATAGTACACGAATCAAGCATCACAGGTTCTGTACTGTCTATGTTATATAGTATACCTTCACCAAGTGAGAGAGAGAGAGAGAGAGAGAGAGAGAGAGAGAGAGAGAGAGAGAGAGAGGGGAGTACACTGAAAGATTTTATTTGGTCTCTATAAGTAGGTTAACAAGAACATTCACCTATTACAGCATAGTCCTTGAGGTTCTCATAGTTCTTTAGGATCACCAAACATATTTCATGATTCGACCTTGCTTGACCTCTCCCACTGCAAACTGTCAAATCATGAATTTCATCACATCCCCTCAACAACTTGCAGCATAAGGAGAACATGGTTAAAAGTAACTGTTAGCCATATTTTCTTGTTCAAAGCCACATTTTTCCAGAGTTAGTTTTCTTCTTCCAGAAGCATTGGATTGACCCTTTTTACATCACATTGCAGATCATAGTTGATGAGCCTATATTTTTTTCATCCAAGAGTTTTTGTCATATATTCCTTTCTTAAACAAAAATCAGAAAAGATCAATTAGTACCAGATATATTCATTTAGGTGGATAATTTGTCCCATCTTCTTTCCTTATCTCAATGGCAATCCTCTCATCTCCAGTTCACAATGTTCAACCACTTTGTATTTTTTCCCCAGTTTCTCTTATCTTCATCTGTAACAGGTTTAGTAGATTGTTTAGATGTCACTTTATCTACGTTTATTGTGGATTTTCGTTAACACCCGATATGTCACTAATTGTCTGTAATATTCTCCTCATTCTACTGATCTTCACATATCTATGTCATTACATCAAATAAGCATTTTCAATACTACAAAACTCCAAGTCAATTTTCACGTCTTAAGCATTTTCTCTAATACTGCACATTATTTCCTCAAACACATTTGTCAACTTTGAGCACTTCAGATTACTCAGGTCGTGTTACATGCAAAAAAGAAAATTTAGAAAAATTTCCCTCTACAACTTTCCCTGTTACATATACAAATTGCCTCTAAATTTAGCAGCATGATATTCAAATTATGGAAGTACGGTCATGTCACAAAACCATTTAGAACGCTTGTTTTTCATTGTATGAGATATATTTGGTAAGGCACAGTTTTAGCTGAATAACTACTACGTCTCTCATAAAAGGGAAACTTGTACATTTGTACATGAACTTGTTAAAACCATAAGCCAGGATCCCGAGTCATGTAGCATCAGAGCCAGGATCCAGAGTCATGTAGCATCAGCTGTTCAAAAGAGGCCTCGTCTTCTTCATCCATTATTAATGCTCCAAACCTACGAGTCTCACCTCTGATGAACAAGGGTTCTCAGATGAGCATTATAGTACTGTATAGCAGGAAATTAACTCGTGGAGTTAATTTTCGCTATATTCGCTGAAACAAAATTTCTGTGAATTTAACATTCAGTGAAGTAATCTTTCATACTGATATGAAATCAGGTTCAGGATATTAAGATTTTGTTTTTCCACGAATTAAACTGACCGCGATTTGTTGCTAAATGAAAAAAATCGTGATTTTTTTCTGGCTGCGATATTAACCTGCTATACAGTATACAGACCTAACTGCATTAAATGTGATAAGAGCAGTCTTAATATATTATCCCCCCCCCCCCCCCCCCCCCCCCCCCCCAATTTGACCTTTATATCACCAATGGCCCTAAATTGGCCATTGATAATTACAGTGTCTTACTTGATAGTAAAGATTGCAAAGTAGTTCATAAACTGCAGCTTTGGGAAATAGCTGCCTATTCAATAAAGGCCACAGCATTTATGCATTTGTTGGTCATATAATTGTAATACTTTTGCTTTAACATACATATAGATTAATTTTTTCTTTCCCACATCTCTCCGGGAATATAAATGTAATCAGGCAGACACCATATGTAAAGTTGACACATTGTTGAGGTGAAAATTATGACATACTTTGAACTTTTGAAGGAATTCACAGCCTTTCTCAGAGTAATATGTTCTTTATACAGGGGTTAAATCATAGCCATGCCTGTCAGAGAAGCAAATCTGGATAAAGGGGAAAATAACTCACAATTTGGGCAGGGCACTACATGAAATGGATCAAACAAAGTAGGATAACTCTTCAACTGTATCAATCTCGGTGCCTCCTAAACTAAACAATATGTAGTGGAAGTTTACAGAATCTAGATTAATATTGAAAATTCTTCAAACATTTACATGGGTGACTTAATTTTTGGATTTGTGACACACATGACGACATCGTGAATATCGCATGTTACTGAGGGTAACATTAGGAATTGCCACTCTTAATGAAACCGTATTGTCACCAGGCACACTTATTGTATATTTTAGGACAGTAGATATCCATTACAATCTGAAAACTATTCACATGTAACCATATTTAATGTGTTTTCTGATACAGACATTTTGAATCTAGCAATCAATCATCCAAAATTCTTTTATAAAACCATAGATATATGTCATGCTAAGAGTATTTGCACCATGTGTGGTTACTCATTGTTTTGAATTTATAGAAATAAATACAAATAAAATTGTAATGTTAGGAGCAACTAAGGCAGTACTCTTGAACACCCCCCCCCCTCCTCTGAAAAACTATTTAAGGTCAAAGGTCAAGGTCATCCAAAAATACCTATTGAAGCAACTAATGAACAAAAAAATGGCGGCATCCATTTGGCTCACAAAATTTTCAGTGAATGTACGCAGAAATTATCTTTATTCTTTTGCTGATTTTGTCATTTTTTTTCTTTCACATTCGTGTAATCTTTAAAGCCTTGCTTCGTGAAGGCCCGTCCAAGCAAAATATAGTTTGTTGTAATAATGATGTGAAGAATTGATGTGTGAAACACTAAATACTGTTCAGTTTTCAAATAGAGGTGTGAGGGTATATCAAGTCTACTCATTGGTAAATTGGGCTTTAGGCAATCAAATATTTGGCTAATCTGATAATTTTTTCCTCACAAATAGGCTATTGGATCAAGCAGAACCCCCTGTAATTGGATGACATCCTTATCCTTTCCAGGAAATGTCCACATTTAATGGGACACAAATCTTTCTTTGTAAGTGTAGTGAATCTGTACATACACAATCACCATTTTCAATCATATGTTGAAGAAATCTTAATAAAAGAAAATGTTTTAGTCTTTCCACACTATTTCTGAGACCCAGTCCAATATATATATAATTAAAACCTATACCAGTAACCTTTTCATGTGAATGGCATAATATCACATCGAATTTTTTATCATTGAATTTTAGCCATGAAACACCTTTAAAATAGACACTTTTGGACATAAGAACCAATTAAATATTTCATATCACTTTAAACAGGCAAACTTTAAATACATTTTCATATAACATCATTTTTTTTATCAATATAAACAACTTATCAAATTTATTCATTTACTTTCTACTATCTATCAGTCAAACGAAATTGAAAAATGAAATATTAATTAGTCTAGATAAAAAAACATTTAAAATTATCTCTTATAACGACAAATTAAACACAATATATTCCCATTATGTTTGTGAAAGTGTTTTCAAACGATTCATTAAAGACGGTCCTCATCTACAACATTGTCCTGACAAACCCCAAATGATGGCAAGAAAATTGAAAACAATACCATGAAATGATAACAAATTTATTGAAAAGTTTATGATGTCATGTTTTAATGCAGTGTGATGAAAATCCTTTAGATCCATTCACATCCTCACTACCCTAACATCTAACAACATCACATTGAGAGTCGCGTTGTGGAGACCTGAGATAATGAATAATCATGAGACTAATTTAGCCAATCACAGCACAGATAACATCAAAATTTGAGAGATTTTAAAACATGACTTTACTTTTAGTTTGCAGATGTACACGTATTAATATTTAGAGTAGGAATATTTTCATTTATTTTATTAATTTTTTGTACTATATCATATTAATAAAATGTTGCAGAAGGCAACAGATTCACTGCCACATACTTATGCACCATTCTGAGTAGTGCTGGTGCACGGAAATTTAGTTCTACAGTGACTGCAGTTAAAGGAAAGTCCATCTGTGCTTTGAAAGTCATGTATAAGTGTAGGGTGTTCCATGCTACCATATATAAAAGCACATGTGTAGACTTATGTGGTAGCTAGCCAGTAGAAAAATTCTCAATCACCAAACACGAGTATAGAATGTGGCGGATCAACATTAAATATTTGATGGGAAATATCCTTCATTATCGCACACACATTCTGTTGCTGAAATCTGTTCTCATTGAAAAATTCGGCCTTTACTTTCCATAGAACATATAACATCTTCGTAAATCTGCAGTCTTTCACAAAGCCTCAGGTTGTTATACACAACAAAAGAAAAGCTTGAAATTTTTTAACCTGTTAAAATTTCTTCAAAGGAAATTTCATTGGCTGATATAAAGGACACTTTGATGTGACCCAAATGATGTATATCATTAACTATGCGAGTGGCTCAAAGGATCTAATTTTAATTAGATGTTAGGGAATGATTATCTTCCCATTTGTTATTTGTGACCGTTAATACTGATTTGATGGGTCGCAAACTGAGTAAAAGATATTTGTAACCGTTAAATCTGCATTAAGAGTCACAAATAACAAATGAGAAGATAATTATTCCCATTCTAATGCTATTTCACATTTTGCTTGATGTTTACGTATCATTTTCAACATTATTATTTGTAAATCTTTAAATATTATTATTATTCTATTCATTTATAAAGCGCAAAATTACAGTTTCTATCCTTCAATTAAGAGCTAAGCATACGTGGCAATGTGCTTACTGGCATCAGTTGATTTTTCATTCAATATGGGTTATCGAAACTAAATTTTTTTTTTTAACTCATAGAAAAAAGTTGCGAAAATTATGCATCACTTGGGCAACTCTTGTTAAAATTATGCATGAATTTGGCAACTCTTGTTTACAAATCAGTGATGGCTAAAGACGACTAATTTCCGATACAAAAATATCTGCCAAATTTAACAATTATTTTTCTGAATGTCGCAAGCGAATACCCTAGTACAAAAAACATGATCATTTGATTAAATTTCTGATGCTTGGCAGCGGAAGGCCATACAGAAATAGCTCACAGTACGTACATCTATTTTCTCTACTGTATGTACATGTTGGTGAGATTTCCTTTAGTCATTATAACAACCGACCGCTATGAAATGATATTATAAACAATCACATTTAATGCATCGATCTCCAGGCACGTACATGTAGCTGACACTTACCACATGGCAGTCTGTAGATGACTCTCACATACTAGTTGTACAACATGTCACAAGGAAAGCTAGCAAGTTGTATAGTTCTCCATAAATTGTGTTGTAATTCTCAACTATACAACCTACTACCTCACCTCGAGATCATGTAAAACCGCAACCGGAACGCTGAATGGAACACCTGTAAAGGGGTATGCCGGAAAAAAACTCTCTAATTACTTCAAAATGATATTACAATATTTCTTTTATACTTGGAAGTGCAAGGTTGATGTGTCTTTGGCTTCCTTAAAAAAGAAACTGAAACTAGGTCAAGACCATAGCTCTACCGGTCAAGTTAGAGAAAAAGAATAATGATTTCAGCAAATAAAATGTTTGTATTCCTGGGCACATTGATGTCAGACAAAGCGATAAGAGGAGCAGCATTGAATACAAAATTATCTACAGACATATTACAATTGCAAGAGGCCTATGGGCAACATCGCTCACTTAATCAGCTGAATTTTTCTTCTTGATTTAATTGGATATACATTTTAATAGTAGTGTCATACCGATTGTAAATTTGCACAATAACTTAGCTTTATACATCTTGATCTCATATTTTTTTTTAACAATTTCATCTACATTGATTCAAATTAGCCCCCTGGTTCTTCAAAGGATTAAAAAGTTAAACATTTGAATTTAAAAAAAAAAAAAAACCAGACTGACAGATCAGTGTTTTCCCTAAGAACCGGCAGATTACTTCAGCCTTTAGCTCATGTAAGCTAAAAATGAGATATTTATTTGATGACAAATCTGAGAAAAGTTTGACTGGTTTACTCTCTAGCTAATGGACTTCAATAGAAACAATTCTGGATCTTGATTTTGGCTTGCTGATGGCTGCAGAGACAAGAAAGCATGGCCCACTTCCTGAGAGCCAGAGCTCAGTTGGATAAAACTTCCTTCTTGATCACAGCTTGTCTCTGGTTGGACTCTTTTGATGATACTAGACTGCTTTGTTGAATACTGCAGAGACGACATGGACCCCTAGATCTGAGCTTTGTTGAATGCTGCAGAGACGACATGGACCCCTAGATCTGAGCTTGAGAAGTGTCCACACAAGTTCGGATCTACGGGTTCCTGTTGCCCTGCCTGGAGAATGGCACAATGAAGGTTATAAAATTACATCTTTTAAAAGAGTTTTACTTACCTTTATAAGCATCCTTTTTCTTTCCTTTACCTTTCAACAGTCTCGATTTCATTCTGAAAATAATAATTTTATACAATTCATTATGATTTTCAAGAATATATAGAGAGATCTAAACAGAGAATGATTTGTTCCTCCTACAGGTGCAGCCATTGTTCACTTGGGAAAAAAAGATACAGTCCCATTTTTGCAACAAAGTGGAATAACATATGTAAATGAGGAAACACACAAGAGTGGAAAAATTTCCCGCACTAATAGTAAATCGCCTGTGAAAAAAATAAGACATTTAAAGAAATAGTTCATATAGTTTTTCTCATTATAATGTTTCTTCGACAGATATAATTTCTTTAACACAAATACTTTACATTCAGTTAATTCACTTTTAAGGAAGAAAAATAATATTTCCATTTATTTCCTTAGTATTAAGTACCATCAACTTGTAACAGTAGTTTCAATAGTGTGTTATACACATCTTCAGTTGCATATTAGCATTAGCATTTAAATCTATACACACATCATAACTGGTCCCTGAACACAGCTCAGTGGGAACACTTGTCAGCTGCCCAGACAATTAAACCTTGTGCTGGAGCAGCAGGAGTGTGTTAGTTCCATGGCAAGTAAGTATTTGGTAACCAATGAAATTCTTCTGAAAGTCTATTTTCTCACAAAGGAATTACGAATTTCAAGTTATATATTACTATAGAGATATTTTTACATGTTATGCAGCCAAGTTTTGGTTCCTAAATGTTTGTGAGGAGCACTCTAGGGGCCGAGTCATTTTCATGGTTTTAGTAATTCGGATTACCATTCACTTGATTCCTGGTTAAAAGAACAGGTTCAGCTCCAGTGGTGAGGACAATATACATGTATTTACATTCACGGAATCATTTCTTTTGAAATTGACATTGCTTTCATCATAGAATACATGTTTGTTGCAAACTATTTTGATCTGGTTTTTAAGTACTACTTGTCCACGTAATCATTACAAAATAAGAAGCTTCGTCAAATTGGCTGTTCCGTTTAAAGTAATGAATGGGTCAACGATATGATATTCTAGTATTTAAATCTAGTTTATAGTTTTAAAAAATACATAAAAATATAAATATAAACAATAAAATGTCTTTCTTTCCATTGTGACATCATAATAGAATGACGCAAAAACAAAATTGTCTGTGCAAACAATTAAGATTTTGCACTGGATTTCAAATAAAAGGCAAAACTCAAGGAAACAAGATGTAAACATCAAGCAAAATGCATTAATTGGAGTAGAATGGGAATAATTATCTTCTCATTTGTTAATTGCAACAGTTCATGCTGATTTAATGGTCTCAAACATCTGTTTTGCCTGCTCCACAAAACGTGGCCAGTAAAACTCAAGTTCCCGACCGTTATAAAAGCATTAACGGTCACAAATAATAATAAAGAGAAAATACTTATTCCCTAAATGACACCAAATTAATATATAATGTCAAGTGTTAACATTTTGTGCCATATTTCATATTGAATTTTTAAAAAAAGAAAGAAAGCAAAATTCAATGAAATAATAAATAAAATCATGAAACAAAATGCATAAATTGCATTCGAATGGGAATAAGCATCTTTTCATTTGTTATTTGCAATCATTGATGCTGATTAAATGGTTGAAAACATTCATTTTATCGGTTCTACAAATGTTTTGTAGATAAAACTCAAATCAAATTAATGGTTGTAAATAACAAATGAAAAGATAATTATTTCCTAATTATCGAGTTTCTCGTGAGTTATCATATCATCGCATTGTTGTTTACAATCCAAATATCAAAGACATATATTTTCTATGGGGAGAGGAAGAGAGTACTTGACATCCAATAGCTTTGAAAAAAACCCTATATAACATGCAGTCAAACTTGCCGAAGTGGTCACTGATCTCCATTAAGCAGTCACCTACCATATGTCATATTTTTCCTCTCTCAATGTAAACCCCTATACGATTAAACTCTCCTAAGCGGTCACTCATCTAATGCAGTCCCCGTTTCTCATCTGAAATTCTAATTTCACCTTGCCCTTAGCGGCCATCATCTTGGCTGGTCACATACTTCATATCCTGCGTTTATATATCAGGATTCCAAATGGTTGGGGCCGGGGTGAGGCCACAAAGTGTTAGAAAGGATTATATCTACGATACGGGCTCAATATGCCCACCATTATCCACATTATGCTATTGTTTAAAAGTTATGTGTATTTTGTACCATAGATTTATATTTGCATATGATACAGAATCCCCCCCCCCTCCCCAGTTGCACTTTAGGTTCTTGAAAGACGTTGACTAAAATCAGCATTTTATTGCATCACTTTACTCCAAAAGCAAGTTACTCCAAAAGCAAGTACCTGACACAAAATTAAGTGAAACAATTTCCTTAATGAAATTACAGAAATTTTTTGTCTTCCTTTACATTTATTTGACTGGAAGTGCATCATATGTTAAGCAACATCGCTGCATCTATGCCCTTGTAAAGAAATAATTTTATCATTGAAGTTCAAACATTGCACAGGGGCTCATCACTTAGCAGTCTGAAAATTCTGGTTGAAGTTAAGATGTTGTTTGTTTGTTTTATGTCCCCTAGAGAATTTTTCACTGGTATTGAGCTGTCACCAACTGTAGGAGAAGTACGTACCAAATTTAGACCTATGCTTGGCGTGCTTAGGGCTGTAGCAGTGAGGGTTCTTTATCGAGCCAATGCCTGCCACAACACGGGACCTATAAGGTCATAACTGAAAGCCCCACGATTCTCAATTCTAAATGCTGAGCATTTGGCAGAGAGTATTCAGCAATCACTACCTATGTTTATGTCTCAGGTTTAAAGCAGCCATGGCACAAGCAGGGCTCAAACTCATGACTTTCCAGTTATGAAGCGGAGCAAACGTGACCAGTTGTTGTTAGATAAAAGAAATACTGTATATTTAGTATTACGCGTGTAGCGATACATCGATACAGTAGGGTAATATCTGATACAGAATTGGGTTTGATAATACATAATTAAGTCGGGATTGACGTGCATTAATTGCAATATCTATAAAATGTTGTGAGATCGTGTCTGCTTCCAAGGTGAATGAAATATTTTGACTGGCAGGTGAACAGCAATAAGGCTATTGGCCAGTTCTGCTCAGCGTTAGCTGCAACTTTTGGTAAAACAACAAAATTATTCTTTCATCCATTTAACAATGTCATCACAATCTAAACTTAATAGAAAAAAACAAATGACCATGACATTTTCGATCATCCAAAAACTGCAATATCAGCAAAATAGATTTTAGTACCGATATATTTGAAATAAATAATGTACAATAAAATATCTAAAACAATTCGATAGCTAATTGGATACTTTCAATTAAAGTACCATAATTGACGTTATCATGATTGAATGAATAAATTCCTTCTTCTCAGTGAAAAATTTAAGAGTGAATAAATTGAATATATATGATATATTGCTAGAATGAATATTGTATCAAATCGTTTTGGAAAAATCTGGCCAATACACAACCTTATTTGATTTGGCCAATACACAGCCCTATTTGATAGGGATTTTAAGGTGAACCACAGAAAATATTACATAATTTTTTTTCCAAAGAGGCATAAAATTTAGCATGTTTGGTTTGTTTTTAATGCAGAGAATGCAAGTAAATGTTAATGGCTCATCTCGGAATATAATTTATCATGAAAGGGCTTCACATAAGAGGTTCACTAACAAAACTCATTGCGAATAGGTACAAATTAATTATTGTCCGATTGCAATATACAGTCTGCATTAAAAAGGTAATCATTTGTCAGACACTTGGCTGATTTATACAAAAATGGTGCTAATCTTACCAATGGGATGATAGTGTTGCACCTTTTGAATTTCAGTCTGGCATCACACCAGAAGAACCCCTGTGGACATGATGTGTCAACAGCTGCCGTTTTATGACAATGCTGTCTGATTACAATGGATAAAAATAAAATGACATCCAGTCTGGCATTCAACAAATAATGTCTCAGATCTCCTTCAATATGACCCCATAAAAGTAGTCTGGACTCATAAAAAATGAAACGGATTTTAGTAAAGAAATTCAGTATTATCAATATGGAGATGTCTGGGTGAGATACTCCTGAACTGGATCAGCATTCACCCTGCAGATTAGATAAAGATCCAGCAGCTAGAGAAGCACTTAGTTTGTTTCTATAGGTTGAATGCTTAACAAACACCTTTAATTTCATAATTTTTATTTTGTAAGTATGATAAGGGGTTCAGACATGGATTTCTTCAGAAAGGACACACGCCTGGTTCATGTTCAAAATCCAATGTTCTATAATGATTGTTCTCGTCAGTCCATTGACCCAGTAAGGTGTTGCATGGTGTGTACAGAATTCAGTTTTTCTGCAATTCATTTACAAAATCAATAAAATTTAAATACCCAGTCTAGACAGAGATTGCAAGATTAAACATGATTACTAGTGGTTTGAACTGAGATACCTATACAATAGGCCTACTTCCTCCACCAGTTCAGATGAAGAGCCAAACAACAGTGACAATTTTGGAAGACACTTCTTATATATAGCTGGTCCTTTGTACAGAGATACACACTCATTTCTACATACACCTCTGAGGAGCATACACACATGCATCACATAGATATTCCAAATTAAGACCCGAGTTTATGGACTTAATTTCACGTTCAACATTTTTGGGAAGTCTGACAGAAAATTTCATTGGACTATGCTCATGAGAACATTATATAGAATATTTCAGATGGCAGTTGTCAAAATTCAAAGAAGGTTTTTTTTTTATATGACAATGTGCTGAGTTCTAATTTCCACCATGGCTAATTACTTGTTGAGTGTTTCTGTATGCATGTTTTATGGTCACATACTTGAAAATTACAAGGTTGGTGGCACTGGTTCTTTTTTTCTTTAATATGCATTTTTTTTCATGGTCGGCAGAACAGGCACTTGACCACTGGACTGTATGCAGTAGTTTTTTCAACTAAAGAACTATTTTCAGTTCTCAAACAAAATGTGTTTGTGAAACACTAATGTACAATTCTGATACCAAAGGAAATGGCCATTGTTAATTTTTTTTCCAAGGTTGGTAAAAACTTTGAGGTCAAGGTCATAAGGTCAAAAATTTACAGGTTGTCACATTTAGGAATACACATGTGAAATATGAAAGCCTTATCACAAATTATTTAAAGGTTACAGCCAAGGTTAAAGTTTTTGTAGACAGACAGATCAAAAACTAGATGCCCCAGAATCTCTGATTATAGAAACATAATAAAGAACAAGGTATGATTGTGCTCATATATGGCCCTAAAAAGGCAGTAAAATTCTGTGCAGTCCATTAATATCCCGCTACATAATCAATGCATTTCGTATGTATGATGTCATAATTTAGCCAGATTGCCTCCTACATTACTGAAAAATGCATGAAAAATGAGCAATTTCAGCACATGTTTTCATTAGACAAGACTGAGTGCAGGTGTCAAGCAATGTGAAACTGAGAGATGTTATAGGTTATATCATCATGTTTAAACTGTATGCAAATATTTTTGTTTTTTTCCTGTTTTTGCTTGATCCCTGCTATCTACTAAAATCACACTACTGTGCAAAGATCCATTTCCCATCAATCTTAATCAAATTATTGTGTAATTCATGATGCCCTAATCAAATCATTTAAATAGTAAAAAAAAAATGCACTGACTTCAACTCTTTTTGTATCTTCAACTTGTTCCTTTTGCTCTTTTTGACATTTCTACTGTCACCTTGATATTTTTGGGCCAAAGTACAGTAGGATTTAAACATACTCCTCTATCATACATTATTTTTGCACACTGCCATTCCACTTCTCCCATCCGAGGAATCCGTGTAGTGGTATTGTGCTTGCATTGTGAGTTTGTGGACAAACTGCAATCACAGCACCCTCTAATGGGATTTGACATGGCTATTAATACTGGTTCTATGTCTGGTTTAAATCCAATGACAACTTCTGGATATTGAGCATTGTTGTCTTTTTCAGTTTTAAAGAGTCGGCAAATTTAGCAACAAGCCACATCAGGAAGTGGTATGACTAATTGTTTTCTTTCATTCATATGACAAAAAGAAAAACATGAAATATATATTGTTCAGCAATCAACTTGATCTAATTAACTTCTGTAAATGATTCTTATTATATCTTGAAGGGTCAAAAGTAGTAGACATAATCATTGGGAACAATCGAATGGAAGTACAAAAAAAAAGACGTCTAGACTATTGCAAGAAATGGTCAATTTACTTCTGAATGGCATCATCAATAGTTGTTGATGAGTTATATATCAATTGTCAAATACACAACGGTTAACAGCTTCTCCGTATCGGTTTGATTTTCATTACCAAACAGGCTGTATTCTCATCGAGTTTAACATGGGTGATCAAATTACTGCAAAAAATTCTTAAAATCCTCTCAGTATCACGGAACATTATGTAAGTACTGAAACACAAGGCTGTATAATGAGGCTTATTAATGTGAATATAAAATATTGAGTCTCCTTTTGTCATCTAGAATGTGAAGAAATTAGCAAGCAGGAAATGGATTCTCATCATTCTTTCTTTACTGATCATGAAGTACCAGTCTAATTTTCCCTTCCTCAAAAATAAAAAGACGCGAATTATTTAAACGGATAATTCAGAAATGACTGCTGATAAAAAAAAAAAAACCATTGTTTTAAGAAAGTACATCTGTTGCATTACATTGTCAACATTGGACAAAACTATGTGTGTAACAAAACTGTGTGGTATTGAAGGATAGATAACACGGAGAAAAAAATCGGGTGAGCTAAAAATATCCGACTCTGTGAATAACATCCTGTCTAGACAATAAAATTGATCATAACATGACACATAGGGAAAAAAAGGATGATAGTAACATCAAAAAGGTAGTAGCATAAAATGAACACATTGAGGACAGCATGACCTAATCAATACATAAAAAGCCATCTGACCATTATGGGTCTTCCTGTGCACCGATATCATGAGTACAGTGATCCCTGAAATTTACAATAGATGTTTGCTGTCAGCAGAATCAATTCACGAGAATTCCATTAGTATCAGTTTCTAAATTACATCAGTTATACTAATGACTCCAAGGCTCGCCTGCTCTCTGCAAGTGTATGCATCAAGTGTACATCAAAAGGCAACCTGAATTAAGGTAGCTTGTTACATTTAGATTTATATTTTTTTTATGACTCTACATCACAGGACGGAGATTTAGATGTTTAGTGAAATATATTGTATCGGTTGAATTGATTGTTTATCATTGTAGGTCAGTGGATAAAGTGTCAGATCCCAAGTTCAAATCTGCTCGAGTCTTTTAGATCATATTTAATGAAATGAATTTTTGAAAATCACTTCCCATGGGGATCTGGGTTAGAATAGGTCCCCAGTACCCCTTGTTTGTCATAAGAGGTGACTAAATGGAGTGGTCCTTCGGATGAGACTGCAAAAACAGAGGCCCCGTGTCGCAGCAGGTGTGGCACGATAAAGATCCCTCCCTGTTCAAAGGCCGTAAGCGCCGAGCATAGGCCTATATTTTGTAGCCCTTCACCGACAATGGAGACGCCTCCATAATGATATCATTGATATGAGTGAAAATTTTTCAAGAGGGATGTTGAACAATATACAATCATTCATTCAAAATTGCAAATTTCTGCCCTTTTTAAATAGTTTATTACATATTACATATATCATATCTTTCATAATTAAATCATTTTGTGCTGATTTGAGAAATTCTTTCAAGGTGTCGTGAGTCACCTTAAAATCTATCCCACCCCATCTCTTTTCCCTTTAACTGCTCCTCATTGAAATGAAATTAAAGGGCCCTGAATTAGTAATAAAACATGTGCTACCCTAAACACTTTTCATATATATGTTTAGTAATATGGAAATCACAGGAGTATAAGCAGAACAAGCCCAATAAATCATCTCTTTTTTTGGCAATTTGTCAAGGTCCACAGCCTAATGTTAAATAATGCCAACAGTTTATAAATACTGCATAAAAAATGTATTTTTGTGTCTAATAACAAAAGCTGGGAAATGCCTCCTGAAAATGATTGGGAACCCTGTATAGGTATATAGTGCTCCTATGGGTGGCAAAAAACCTTCATCTTCACTACATGAGGATGCTAATGCCGATATCTATTTAATAAAGTTCAGCCTTTTGGCTCTTGGGAGGCAGATTTATAAACAATATCCTACAAAGTCCCATGTAAAACTTGAAAACCCTGTATTGTGACACCACTCTTCCCATGTAATGGCATGAACAAATTTTTTATCATACAAGTTTCGGTTCTTCTGGTACAGTGGTTCTAACTTTTGGAACCACTTGGCCCCTCCTTTACTAGAAAAAAAATAGTCATTGTAGGATGTTTAGACGAAAATCTTCAATATATATTTCAATCATCCAATCAAAATGCTAGAATAATTGTAATGGAACTAGCGGGTAATATCCCCATGTGACTTATTCCTATTGTGGAAAGCCAAGAAACAGATGGGTAAATGAAAAGTAGACATCTCAAAATTGAATGAATCGATCTGAAAATACCACAATCACAGGTTTACATAGTATGCAATATTTCCACAAAAATCTGGTAAAATTTAAAGTAAATGAACAGCCTGTGAAAATCTCATGACAAAATACATCTATGGATGGACTATGTGAAACCCATAAACTCCACTCAATACCGTTTGCCCAAAATATTTTGAAAGGTCTCTTTACAATTATAAAATCTTAGGGTCAGAAATGTCTGTTAAATTATCATACGCAGTTCAAATTCACATGATGAAAACAACATTTTGCTACCCCCATAGTTATAAACTGCATGAATATATCAACAAGTTGCCACAATATGCACATTTTGGGTACATGTGCAATTTTCTTAGTATACATGTAGCTTTAATATTTGAATTAGGTGTGAACAGTCAGATTCAATTGCACTGTAATTAGTTTTGCACAAAAGTGTAGCCTAGAAAATTTCAAAGAGATGTTGTCACATCCGATACCATTTGTAAAGTTTTAGTACGAGAAAAACACAATACATTGCATCTTCATTGCATTCTGTATCTGCTTAAGAAGGATAACTCATACTCTGACAAAAATATTTTACTTATCAACCTCCTACCCATGCCCCTACATTATCCACAACTAAACATCTGCTGCTCACAGAATTCATTTTACAAACTGTGGACTTTTTTCTTTATAGGATCTTATACATTTTGTCAACTTGTAGATCTATATTTGTAAGCAAAATGATAGGTCATTTCAACTTATAAAAATAATTTACTATCTGTCCCAAACTAATTAATTCAAAATGTTGTAATCTCTTTTACGCTTTCTTTTGTTGTTGTTGTATAAATCCAATTACAAAATTATTCCTTTGCAAGAATTAATATGGATAATTGACAAGCATCCAATCATTATTCTAGATTTACATGTACTATTGCTTGCTGGAAATAAAAAAAATTCTCTCATTTTCAAATTATCTTTATTTCAAGTCGTGCTTTTCTCCCCCAAGACATATTGCCTACAATTTACTCCTGTACTAAAATAAGTTACACATATAAAGAAAGCATTGCAAGCTGATATAGTGGCTGTGAGGCCCTCAATCACAAGGCCCTTAAACCCACAAAAATACATATAAAGAAAGCATTGCAAGCTGATATAGTGGCTGTGAGGCCCTCAATCACAAGGCCCTTAAACCCACAAAAATAAGTACCTCTCACCTCGATTAGAAAATTTTCAGACATTGACAAAGGATTTTTTTACTGACTGCTTTAAATATTTCAAAGTGTTTATACTATTCAGACACAATTTACAAGCTTCTTAGTGATAATGATACTGCCGACATATTGAATTCGACTCGGAAAGACTTTAACCCCGGAACTCATTCCCAACATTCACGAGCATGAACTCAAACATTCAATTCACTACGATTTTTCCTTCAAGGTGCTTGCTAATGCCCAAAAACATATGTAATTGTTGTTAATTTAAGAAAACTGTTGTAAGAACTAAATTAGGAAAAATCTTTATCTATTGATTCAATAAGTCATCCGTTCACAACAATTTTGTCTTATCTTAAGAAAAGCATAGCAACAGTAATCCATTAAGAAAATTGTACTCATCAATGAAAATGGTTAATTTGTGAGGACAATTAAGTAAAAAGTTAACGATCTCGAAACACAGGTCAATTAATCCCTGTCTTTAAACAGAACAAATATGACAGATCAGCTTCACGTCTGAAGAAGTTACAAAACAATTAAAAAGTCATCAAAACTAGAAATAAATAATTGAATATAAGCTTTAATTCAAGACAAGTATTGTAAGAAGGGCAGTTTGCCGATGCAGTTAGGCTTGAATTACCATTAGCTACAGTTTCCACCTTTGAGCTTCATGACACGTATTGCTTTCAAAGAAAAAATTTATACTTGGCCCTGTCAATGCCCAAATCCTAAATAAGGTAAACACCCTCTTTAAACTTGCACAGCTTCTCTTCAAACAACAAATAAAACCAAATTTCCAGGATTCTGGAGCAGGTGTTACCCACAGTCAATCGCAAACAAAGAAGTCTTCTGAAGGGACAATGAACTGCTACCAATACAGCTTTCTTGATAGCAATACATTAAATTACATGCGTGTGCATGGTTGTTGTGTAATTTACGAGCCTGATGCACTAGGGCTCCAAGAAACTTTTTGTGTCCACCAAGCACACAATGAATCTTTGATCAACAAAGAAATCTCAATTATTTTTAAAATATAAACTTACTTTGTGACTAATAATGACTTAACTTCAAAGTTCTTCATTGTACATATTCTATTGCATTAAATATATTGAAAATCCAACTTGTGCCTGCATGATATTAACTTATGTGTGTTTATATATAATCTAATTTTCCTTGTTAAACTCAATTCAATCAAAGGAATGATGTCACAATACGTTTGGCTGTTCAGTTTACATTTTGTTGCTACCGCAATATTTGTCCGCGTTTATATATTTTCTTTAGAATTATTCACCAAATGATATCAAATACAGTTTACTAAATTAAATTATAAGGAAGGAAAGCAAATTTCATTTGTTAAATATGATATAAAGTAAGTTGGGACAATATTCCACAGTTTATAATGCGTAAACCGCCCCAACTTACTTTATATCGTATAAAACAAATAAAAATTACTTTCATTCCTTATATATATATATATGTGTGTGTGTGTATGTACACATCATTTCTGTGTATATATATATTGATATTGTGTGTGTGTGTGTCTGTCTATCTATACACATCATTTCTGTGTGGGCAGGTGAGATGTGTCACTACATCGTTTCATCAATGTTCATTGATTAATATAGTCAGTATCATAGACAGAATTTGTAACAGGTAGAGGAATTCATTTTAAATTTCATTTGGAAATTAGAGGGTAATGTGAGGCACGCAAGAGTTGTGGAATGTCAATTGTAGAATTTATCAGTCTAGACAAAAAATTAGTAAAAGGCATTAATATTGATAAGTAACATCCCAAATGGGTATTGAAAGGCTGATACATTTATCAATAGGATCGGTTCAATCAAGATATTGCTTGGATATTATTTTTCGTCCATTGCCATGACTGTCTAGACTTTCAATATGAAATATTGATAAGATCTAGAAACATTTAACAAAGTTGGATGACACTTTTAAACATCAACTATCCCACACACACCAGCATCCCTGAAGTGCTTTCAATATGCCATCTTTATTTGAACTTGTACCATTTCTTGCTATTCTATTGAAATTCAACTCAAAAGTTTACAGAGTTTCAAAATATAATATTTCTTCTAAACAAAGTTGAACTAGTAATTTTCTTGAAAATTGAAGAAAATCAAAATACTTGCCACATGCACATACAAATATTCTGTAAAATAAGTAGGTCCTCACTTGAAAACTTTGGAAGGAAAAACAGACAAACCATGTACTCTCTATGTAATACATGAATTTCCTCAAAACTGACAGAGTTCAACAACTTGTAATTTTCTCAAAATTGAAGAAAATCAAAATCCTTGCCACATGCACATCTTCCATACCCATACAAACACTCTGTAAAACAAGAAGATTCTCACTTGAAAATTGTGGGAGGAGTTAGCTGGACAAATTATGTACCCTTCATATCACATTAATTTTTCAAATAAAGGGGCAAAACTCCTGCAAGAGAGGTTGAAATGGATCAAAATTGCAACATTGTCTAGAGTGGCCCACAAAGAAGCTACATAAAGTTTCAGCTTGATGTGACAATTAGAAATGAAAATAGAAACAGAAATTTACAACTCCAACAGATGAACAGACAATGCTTTACCATAATACATCCCGTATAAAGAAGGGGGTGTAAAAACAAAAATCATAATTGAACCAAATTTTCAGTAACACTGAAATAAAATTTCAGCAAATTTATATATCAGTTTTGTTTTCAAAGTGGATTATCTTTACAATACACTAGTCATTGCTATTTAAAGATTGGCAATACAATTCCTGGTCCTCATGAATACTATTGAGCTTCCATATACATCTGAATCATTGGTGCACTTTACATAATATAAAAATTATAATTTACATAAGCATCTAAACTACACTGATCCTAAATTAGAGATGGACAGCAATCACATGATCGATAAAATTGTGCAGTCCGACAGATTTGATCGTCGATGGCCAAATATATCAGTTGGTAGAGCACCAGGTGACCAGAAATTTAAGGGCCTTGAATTCCCTTCCTGTTACATTTGGTGCCATAGACCAGCACCTGAAACTGACAGTTGAAAATGCCTGTTGGTGGATATAGATCATGGGTTGATGTTGTCAAGGTGTTAAGATATTGAAGGAAGGAGGAAGGAAGCGCCCAGACATGTTCGATCACTGCTGGCTTGACAGTTAAGTTTGTAGAGCACAGGGTTCGAAATTGACTTTTTCAAGCACTAGTCCATACTGACTAGTGACTTTTGATGTTCACTAGTCCGCAAAGCATTTCACTAGTCTGTCCAGTGTATCATATAAAATGATCCCTTACAGTAGAAAAAGACAACCATACTTTATTTTCCTTTCACGATCTTCAGCCTCTGAGTTACTGATGTAACCCCTTTACAAACGTCCAACCGTGTTTGGAAGGTCAGCATGTCATTGTCACGCAAACACTTAACCATGTAGGTAATCGACCATAAGTTCAAACATCTAAGAGACTCTGGCAAATTTGCTAAAATCTTAACCAATTCAAGATTGATATAATATGAATTTTCGAGCGTCCATACAGCCTAGTGTCATAAGAGAGTTTACTAGTCCGACATGTTTTTTTTTTTTTTTTTTATATATATATACCCTAGTCTCAGACTTACAGACATGAGGTAATTTCGAACCCTGAGAGCACCTGACTAGAAATTCAGGGGGCCCAGGTTCAGAATTCCAATCTGGTCCATTGCATTTTCTCCCTTCCTGTTACATGTGTATTTTCACATAAACTTGTTTTGCTGAATTCCTTATATGCACCTGGTAAAGTAGTTGAAAAACAAAGAGGTTCTGAAAGTGTCTCGGTATTGTAGCCCTGTTGCTGAGCAGCCATAGAGAAGCTTAAAGAGAAGCAATTTAATGACCAATCAAAATGTAAACAACCACCATGCATAGCTGCACTATGTAAACAAAAAGATGTTCACACCGTAATGTCAGAATGTTGCCAGTTAAATATTGTTTACGTAGCCATTGATAGTCTATCGTAAACCTCAGTTTCTTTAGAAGACGAATCCAATTGGTGCATTCAACTTGGACAAAATGAAATCATAATTACACTTGGTAGGTAAAGAAACATATCATAATTTGTATTCAACTCACATTTCCTCTGCTATTTTCACAAGGCTATTTATTGTAACAGCTGTTACTGTAAACACATTATTGACAGTAGACGTGTCATGTTGTATGCATTTATGTACTCCATATGTGCCCATAGTAGAACATTTTTCACTTTATTTTGCTATATGTAAATGTCTTTTGCAATTGTTAATGCATTATACATATATACCTATACCACAGGTATGCAAGATTTTTTTTAAAACATACACGAATTTACCCAATATCTTGAAATTCCATGGACTTGAAATGCATATGTATAAACTAACCCTGGTGCATGAACCATACATTTCATGTTATAGGTTTGCTGTTTGGGGTCTGCCAAACTTTGCTTTATAAGTGATAGTTTTCATTCAACACTATATGCAAATGTTACACAGATTTTGAATAATATACGTGGATGAAAATACGATGCAGTCATTAAATACATGGTATATAAATCTTAATGCAGATTTTCCACTTTTCACACATATACACAAATTTCCAAATTTCTCCCTATGGGGTGTCATACACAAATTTCCAAATTCTCCCTATGGGGTGTCATACACAAATTTCCCCCTATGGGGTGTCCGCATATGCAGCAACTGCTTCACAATTGCATAGGCAAGTATATTTCTTTTATGTACGAAATCTATATATAGCCTCCTCTCAATCCACACTTAGTACAGCAAAGTAGATGCAGTCTAGATTTAAGTTGTTTTGTTAGTATTTTGCATAATGATCTGGGAGACTCGATATGAAAACACATCTTCTGATATAAAAAGATACACAAATATATAAGCATCTGTACCAGTCGGACAGGTTCGATTGCCGGTAGTCAGATAGCTCAGTTGGTAGAGCACCCAACTTGAGGGGCAAGGGTTCAAATCCCTGTCTGGTCCGTTACATTTTCTCCCTTCCTGTTACATTTGTTAGAAATTACGGCAAGTGCAAAAAGGTCAAATGTAAGCGCACATGGCAGATTATTATCTTTAAATGGTTATATTCCACTGTTGAATTCTAAGAGATAATTTGGGAATGCCTAATTCACTTGTTTGTCAGTTGACTGAACCTCTTAAAATTGATATGGGGATATATAGGGAAGGTAAGGTTACAAAATTCGACCTAGTTTCAGATTTAACCTATCTAGCAATCTTTACTTTTATAAAAAAAAAAATTCCTTTACTTAGATATTATTTGAGTAATTGTGAAAATCAAATAAAAGAAGATATTTCATGAGTAGAATCTCTGTGTTGTCAGAAAATTGATGTCTGATAGTGCCTGAGAAATACAATAAATTGCAGGGTTAAATCATCTCGGTGTTTTTCAATTTTTGATTGATGTTGAATCTGAACTGTGATAAAGTTATGAAACTATATATAACAAACAATATTTCTGTTGTCAATAAAAAATTTACAGGCTTTTGTGTATTTTTTCTTGAGTTTTGCATTTGGTGTCTTAGAGGGCTGTAAAAGAGAAGATATCAATCCCATAATCCCCCCCAACTGTATAAATTCCCCAAACTGTATAAATGGATTTCATCAAATTTGATTCAGGATAAAGTCCAAATATTAACATGAAGAAAATGTAGGAAATTCACTGGTTGGTTCTTATAGAGGCAAGCTATCAATGGCTACCTGAAGTTATTGGCAGATGGCTTAACTCTCTCTCTGTCTCTTGTCCTCTTCCTGGATTTAAATCATGTTTTAAATTCTAAAGTCTATAGTAACCCAACAAAATTGTCTGTTTGATTCCAGAATCTGCTAACATGGGGAGTAATGAAAATCTTTGTACCTATAAAATTCAGTTTTCAAACATAATCGACTTCCTTCATGTAACTATATGGTAATTAATGATCAATTATTATAAACGTCAGCTTTCAGAAGTGATAATTGAAATGATCAATATTTGCCACTCAAGTAGGTATTCATATGACTGTGTCAGCACAATCCGTGTGTATCAGCCCTTGTGAAAAGACTTGACTAGCTAGCAGACGATATAGGTATAAAGACCAGGTCTACCATGACCCAGACAGTATTCAAATGCTTCAGGAGGCACAACCAAGGTGTTTAAATGACTCGCAACTCATAAATCATTTCAGCCCAATGCACACATACAGTCACACACAGGAACTTTTATTTTCAACAGTTCTACACCACTTCCAAAATTTACCTTTGAAATTAATTTTAATTCACTACCTAGAAATCTGAAGGTTACTAATACGATTAAGTCTCTATTAAGATCACAATGAACCGATACCTTGATAATGACACTCACTTGTAGCATTTTCCTAAAACACCACATCCTTTTCCAGGACTCGTATAATTTGAAACTACGAGACTGGACCAGAAATTGAACCCAGAACCCCAGCATCACTAGTCAAGTCAATGTGCATGAGAACCCCAGCATCACTAGTCAAATCAATGTGCATGAGAACCCCAGCATCACTAGTCAAGTCAATGTGCATGAGAACCCCAGCATCACTAGTCAAGTCAATGTGCATGAGAACCCCAGCATCACTAGTCAAGTCAATGTGCATGCTCTTTCACCTTCCCATAGTACTAGCAAATTCCTCCCTTGTTTCTCTTCAAAATTCTTACCTCCAGAAACTCCACATGGGGTTTATTTTGGCACCTGGGATGTAATAGAATATGATCATGCTGGTGAACCTTGGATATTGACCTGGATAGCTCAGTGGGTAGAGCACCCGGGTGGTGATGCAGGGGTCCTAGGTTGGCTTCCAAGCCTAACCACATATTTCTGGGTTGTGTTCCTATTGCATTAGCGCTGAAAATATATATCTTCTATCATGTGGAGTGATTTAGAGTTTTGAGTGTGAGAGGTCTAGGGGTAGAAAATATCACGAGAGTAATGTAATACATTGTAGTATTGTTTGGGTGGAAAATAAGACTGTGGATACCAGTAGGTGTAGCTCTGTGGTAGTGTACCATACTAATAATGCAATTAACCCACGACAACTCGACTCTGCATCTTGAACATGAAGCAGAATGACTGTTTTGAACTCTTCAGCTAAGGAACAAAAAACAAAACAACAACAAAAAACTGAGCACCATACAATAATCTTAATGAATTAAACAGAGTTAAGCAAAGAACCACTTCCAAACAGAGATTCAATAGTAAGCACCTTCAGTCTTTCACATGGTTGAATGATTTTGTCTTTCTATTTCTCATCAGGAGCAAATACAAAGAGAATCAAATACATAGAAATGACAAACAGCAAGTCTTAACTGCAATTTTCAAAGGGTTTGTCATTCCTGTGAAAGACAGTAAAACTTGTTCACAATCATAAAAGCAAGCCATATCTGTGGTTGACAACAACAAAAACCAAAAGCAGCTATACACAATTGAAAAGTTATCTATGTTTGTTTTAAGAAGAAGGTATCATTATATATGGATACTTAGCTCACCAATTTTGATTGGTTCACATTCTATAAAGATTTTGAAATGACCCCAATCATAATAATCTACAATAGTTAGTTGAGGATCAACAGTGGATATCAAACAATTTCTTTTTGACCAGCATATAGAGAGGGTGCTTTCCATTACTCTGTGAAGACCAGTACCACCCAAGTCACCTTCCTGTGAAGTCGACTGGCATTTTAAGAAACAAAAGTAAGCATTACTGGGTTTGTCACTAAGGCAACATTAATTCAAAGTATCCTAACCATTCAGAGCTTGCAACTTAATTCATATTTGATACATCCTTACTGTAAAAAAAATATATAGTAAACTGAATGTAAGGCATGGCTTACAAAAAACCTAATCCATATTTGTTTTAACCAGCTTATACCAAAACCAAAATTTAGTCACTTTTATAATTCATCAGATGTTTGAACACTTACAAATTCGTTTGTTCATGGAAAACTCTTTCTCTAAAATTTCCAAACCACTAATGATTAAAATCTAAAGTATTCTCGACATATTTTATCATAATAGGTGAATTGTTTCAAGGTCTTTTTGGATATTTCCCTCCACTTCAATAGTCGAAATTCCTGTAATATGACTACATAATGCTTTTTTTTTTTTTTTTTAAAATCCTCTTCCTTCCTAAATCTTCTGTCAAGGTCTGCATCCTAATGAATCAGCAATTTTATTTTGAAAATATATACACTTTTAATGACAGTTTTTCAAGAAATTGAAACAAATTTGGTCCCTGCATGCCCCTACATCAATCTACATATATACCAGCATGGCAGTGCTTATCATGACTAGCTGCATTCCCATTAAAGTCACAAAACTAGCAAATTTCAGCATTGTCATTAACTGTGTATTTTTTGTATATATCTAATTGTGAAGAGTCTAACTATAAACATATTCAAACCATATTTAAATCGATCCCTAAAAAGATCAATTCAATTCTTCTGCAAGGATGACTGCCTCATGAAATTCTGGATATAACGATGTCCTTTTATCACTATCAGGATGAGAGACTATGAAAATCCAATCTTGAAAAATTCCTTACTATAGTTACATACCAAAATATACAATTTACACAGATTTCTGGATTGCACAACATCTAGATTAGTCAAGCTAAACTGTATAGTGATCTATAAGCTTGTTCCTACATATCCCTTTTAAATTTGTCAAGAAAATTAAGGAAGACTGTAAATTGTGCTATTTAGCAAACTACACATTCTATTACCTTTGAAAATAGGTGTACCACACAAAAACTGCTATGGTTAAAAGGGCGCCAAAATGATGAAAACCCCATTGGAGGCCCCCAGTAGGCAATCTATTACACTAGCTGTAATGTGTGGAAATCCATTGAGTAAAGCCTGGTGTACAATAAGTAGCCTAGCCATTATACAAACACCAGACTGGTCAGTCTGGGGTCAGGTCTCCAATTTTATGGAGAATGTCTGAGGAGGCAGACAGGGGGGGTCAGTTTAGGTGAAATAAGATCAAATTTCACCACATCATTTCATTCCCCACTTCATCACTAAATAAAATCCACATGTGCATGATTTGGGCCTCATGTCTTTGTTGTAGTATCCAACACAACTAAATCCTCATACAATCAATTCCCCACATATCAGTACACACTTTTCTGAACATGGCGTCAGGCATATTTAAAACCTGTCCTTGTCCTACGGATATTTTTCTGCTGAGACATCCGACGGTAATAACACACAAACCAGCGTGTTTTTTCTTCTTAGATAAACCAATAAGTATTTTTGAGAGAAATCTGAAATACTTACAATTAGTTGATATGAATAACCCCAAAATCAAAAAACATGCCTATATTCCACAGCACATGTCTACTGTTTGAGGAAGTTCACATGTACACTTGACTCACATATACAAAATCCAACGTTCCTTGTAATGCCCAATAAAACATTCCACACGAATTAATCCAGAATTCATAAATGTTGGGAGGGTACAAAATTCACTCTGTAGCATACAGCCACCTTAATCCACAATTAAATGGAACCACTGCACATGTTCAATTCCCTGTTTCAATGAAACAATCTGTCTCACACACCCTAAACGTGTGATATTTTCTCCCAACACATGCTCAAATATCATTAATGAACCTTCTGACAATTAGACAGCATCCATCCAATTTGTGTATTCACATGTATATGTAGTCAGTAGTGATAGGATTTGTAAAACATGTGAGAGCACTTATTACTTTGCCGGTTCATCAAGGTCACGCAAACCAGAATTTAAATTCAGATCACATAGCATCCTGGGTAAAGCGGGCATTTGAAAAGATTGAGGTAAACTCGAGATGTTCTTCTTTTCAGACATTTTCTAGTGGTTTAAGGTGATATACTTGCACTCCCAAAATAATTAGGAGCATTGTGCAGTATCGTGTGGAAACTACTTGACATTACTAATTGTTCAAAATGTGCTTGAAAAATAATATTGTAAAAAAAAAAAAAAAAACCTCATTTAAATTAATTTTAATACACCCATCAATTCTGATACTAAATAATAAAGAAACTTATAGTTTCTGTTCAAAACAGGAAAGACCATTCTAGAAGGATCTTAAAAAGTTTAAACTTACCGGTTTAATTCTCCAAATGAAAAAACCTCCAAGGACTTCATAGGAGGTGTATAAATGTAATCCTGACATCTGTATACTGGGTTTGGTAAACAGTGACAATACTTTGGGGGTCCTATACAAGATAAACACATCAAAAATCAAAAGGTATCTCCAACATCACTTAGTGGGCAAATACACTAATATATATGAATGGATTTAGTAAACTAACACTGAGTAAACAAACATCGAGAAAAATCAGTAGTGTGTCTACAGTCTGTGTCAAGCCACACGCTGACCTAAATACAAGTTAATTTTAACATCTTATTTGCATATCTGTTCTCTGGTCTTTTGTTAAAAATAAAACAATTGTAATGTGCCAATATCGCTCAAGTTTAGACTTTTATCTAACTTGAATTAGAAAATTTTGAAAATAATATCATGTAATTCTGAACACACCCTTTTATTTAAAACTCCAACTGAACAATTATCAAGTACTCAAGTAAATAATAGAAGCTTTGCTTAGTTACACAGGCGGATTAAAATTTATTGCCTTTTGGCATGGGACAAGACCTTGTTTGACCTCACCTAATGACCTCAGCATGATAATGATGTCTGAAATGGTGCTTATCAACAGAGGTTCAGAATAGGGCACCAGCAGAATTGGTTTCTCTTTCAGTTCTTTCAAGATTGATTAATACTACATATGTTTCTAGGGGTTTCTATACATCTAACACAGAACAGACAGTGGAAACTTAGCAGTGGATCTCTGTATTTTGTGAAATTGAATATCAATCTAAGAGGTGAAGTGATATAAATTACTGTACAGTTGAATCACAAATTATACAAAGCAGGGAGTTTAGCCAGCTTTTAGAAAGTACTATCCATTTCATATTCAAGGGCGATTCTTGAAGATGTAGGCATGAACTCTCAAAGAGGGGTTGGGGCAACCCTTTTTCAGTATCTGATAAGAAATGTACAATAAATGACTGATAACTGATTATCATTTGCATTCATTAACTTTGATAGTAATAGAAAATCACAGAATATATAAAGACGATTTTAGTAAAAAAAATTCATTCACAGATACAAACTTACACAGGGAATTTCTCCAGTTTAGGAGTTTTATACAACTGAAGGGAAATTTTTACCCATGGAAGAGGATTGTTAAGAATGTGACAAGTTGAAAGCACATCTGATTTGGATTGTGGTTTATTTAAATTCCCCAATCTGTTATCCACATCATTATAGTAATGTCCATGATGTCACACCTTGGTGACATCAAAGTAAAATGATTGCCCAGGCAAGTGAAAAACCACTATGGACAAGTGAAACTCAATACACACTTGCTCAATTGGGCAAGTGATTATTTCAGTAGGAAATGTAATTAGTCAAATTAGAAAATAAAGTCCGATTTCGTTACTTTTTAAAAAAAACGGAATCATTCAATTCTTATTAGCGAAAGCCCCTTTCTAATCAGTTATACCGCATCTTATTCTATCAGCAAGTCATTCTGAAAGAAATTAATTATCTGACATAGGACATGTATTTGTCATGTTAGTGAGAAAATTTATATGGTAATTATCATAGTGAGGAAAATGTTCAGAAAGAAGACAAAAAAGCAAAGGCAATGTAGAGAATAATTAGAAACCTCAATTAAAAAGAAAACACAAGTTTCAGGTGGCGTGACAATCCAAATTTATGGGTTTAATTAAAACTGACAACAGTATGGTCTGTACCTAGAGTCAGAAATTTGGTGCAATATCCGCAATGGATGGCACGGTTTTTTCTTACCGGTAAATGAAATTCACCAAATTGATAGAATCCATGCACATTTTAGCGAGTTATTGAATAAAAACTGATTTGTTACACTTTTGTTTTTTAAATTAAAAGAAAGCATTGAGCATTTGAATCAAATACACACATCAAACACTTTGCCACAAGTTACATATCCCTTGTCCATTATTCTGCAGTGAACAGATCTTATTTCTCTATGTTGGCCTGTTATTTTCAGATCTAATTTATAACTTTGTCATTTGTCACTGATTGACCTTTGGCTGACCCTGCAAATTGGGATAATTAAAATTACAAGTTGTTAGGTGTATTAATTAGAGTATTAAAAAAAATTTGGACAACAAAATTTTTCATCCCAACAAGTGAAGGTTTACTCAAAGGGCAAGTGAGATAAAAAGTTAATGTCTATCCTCGCTTTGATATTGGTTGCAAAGTCACACCGTTTTTGGTTTGTAATATGACAGATTTTACAATAACGACTTGACCTGGAACAATTTTTTTTAAATTTTTGCCAACTTTCATAATGTCCTAGGGTTTTCATCATATATCTGAATAATATCTCCAAATGCTGAAGTAGATTCCTAAATATACGCGAGGAATTTATTATCGCGTAATTTCGTGAATGGCTTCACTAGCAAAATACGATTATTCGCTTTTATTTTTCTGTTGTTAAAATAAACACAAGAACTCGTGATTAACAGACCGTGCGAGAATTCATGTTCATGCAATTAGATGTACCTAGGAGTCATTTCACCACATCAAGTACTCGCGGAAAATAAGGAATCTACAGTAATGTGATTTGTAGAGTGGTTTATTTGAAACTGCCAATCAACGTCACAGTACTGTTAAAATAAAATAAGAGTTCTAGTCTTGATTTCATACCATATAACCATTTCCAATGTTTCTGATGTCTTTACAAATTGTAATAACCATTTCCTCATGAATGTTGCAGAAGTGAACAATACGCGTATGAATCTTGATGGATATAGTACGTCTTTTTAACGGCTGAGAATTCCAACGGAAATGCAAGTAGAATGTAAATTTTTTATGAAAAATAAATTTCATTTAAAAAAAAAAAAAATACATGGGGACTTCATGCTGGCATTCTTTTCAATTCATTCTTGCTGGAGCACATGAACATATTGTAGAACATCAAATATACATCACATCTGATCAACCTTAAACAAATTGGAATTTTACTTTACCAAAAAACTAATAGAGATTAGTGTTTATATCATTTTACTAGTGGTTTTCCATAATAAGATTAAATCATTTAAACTTTGTAAAGTACTGAAAGTAGAATCATCATTTTTTTCTGCATTAAAAGTTTTGTAATACCGCTACTGTGTCCAACGAAAAAATTTCTTGACTCTCTGAAACATCATCACAATCTTTAAATGTTTCACTTTTGTCAACCTCTTCAATTTCTATTTATCGATATCATCTGATAGTCTGTCCGTTGAAATTACTTCAGAATCAATGCTGACATAATCTGAAGACTCGATTTGGAATTTTAAATCTAACATCAATGTGATCTTTGAAACAAGTTCCGTAACTCTGTCAAGCTAAGATCATTGTCGAGTCATGGTTATCTTGATTTAGGAGTTTGTTGATTGATTGAATATTGTTTAATGTCCCTCTCGAGAATATTTCACTCATATGGAGACGTCACCATTACCGGTGATGGGCTACAAAATTTAGGCCTATGATTGGTGCTTATGGCCATCGAGCAGGGAGGGGTCTTTATTGTGTCACATCTGCTGTGACATAGGACCTAGGTTTTTGCGGTCTCATCCGAAGGACCACCCTATTTAGTTGCCTCAAGCAACAGGGCACTAAGGAACTCCCCTTAATGTACTGCATGGTATGGAGGAGAAAGCAGGAGCAGAAGCATAGACATTATGAACTGCACTTTGAGCACTGAGGAAAAAGATGGAGTGAAGATTTAACATCAATGTGACCAATGTCAATGTTACAAATGACACAAAATAATGAAAGTTTTGCTGAAGTACCAGTAGGAAAGTGAGCATACCCTTGTATATGAAAAAAAAACCAACCAACCTATAAAACACTCCTCTTTGATCCACTGTAAATTATAGGAAACTATTAGATCCCTGGGTCAGAACAATGTGAACATCATTAAATGATAATGAAGTATTGTACAAAATTTTAATGCTATCGAATATGCCATAAAGGACAAGAAATGTTCACAAGCTATTTTACATCCTCCACCCCTCTTAGATCCACTATAACTTTTAGGAAAACAATTGGATCCTCCCATCCCAAGAATATGCACATCTGCAAATAGCAATGAAGCACTGTACAAAGTCTCAAGTCTACCCGATTAGTCATATAGGAGAAGTGTTCACAAGCTATTTTACATCCTCCACCCCTTTAGATCCACTGTAACTTTAAGGATAACAATTGGGTCCCCCTGTTCCTACTACATGCACATCTACAAATAGGAAGCACTGTATAAAGTTTAAAGTCTATCTGATACCAGATAGGCCATGCAAGAGAATTTGACAGACAAACAAACAGACAGTACAAAAACATGTCTCCCTCTGGACATGCTGGAGAAGGGGAGACATGGTTAGTGAAATCACCAGATTAAAAGGTTTTTTTCCAGGTCAAAATCTTCTGAATTTTAATTTCCCAAAAATCACATTTTATTTTCCGAAATTGTACTGACCTTGACACTATTCCATATTCCTTTGCAATTTTACTCTTTGTTTTTTTAAATCCAACTCTTAATCATGTCTACTTTCGTTTCTAATCAAATGACCTTCCCTTTCTTACAAGCGATGACTGAAGTGAACATTGCAATAAAAACAAGAGGCCCACAGGCCTTAAAGGTCACCCGAATATCATAGTCCTAACAGGGAGTCTCATATTTGCATTTAAGTCTCAATATGGAGTCCTTTGTGCACATGTTTATGATCTTTCAAAATATGCATACAATTTCTATTCATTTACAGAAGAAGGAAAAATGAAAGTTTGAAACATTTAAATCCTTTTCACATCCCTCAACCCCCCCCCATGAATTTCACAATTTAAGAAGAGGACATTACGGACATTATAACCATACATTTAATTTATCTCACATGACTGAAAGTAGAGAAGAAAAAAAAACCCTGACCAAGGAGCCATGAATTTCACAATTTCAGTAGAAAGATTCATGGACATCATACTCATGCATCTAGTTTTTCTCAAATATATATGGCAGCAGTGATTTTTTTCCCCTACCCACTGGTACTGGTACCGATTCAATTGGGAAAAATAGCGTCAAAATTTAACAAATTGGGAATTTTCTACCAATGTAACGGCAAATGATTTTAACTAAAAGAAAAGAACAAAACAAGAACTAATGAATTGGGAATTTTTAGTCTCAAAATTGGGAAAAATCAATGGTTTTTGGATCTGGAGAAGAAATCAATGGGGGCAAATAGTCAAGAATTTTCTTCAATCAGAAAAGCTCCCTTGAGCATATGGATCAGGTGAGCTAAAAAAAAAAATGTACAATTGCTTTTCATTTATGAAAAATTGGCTGAAGAACAAATTCCTGAATGTATACACATAAACAGATGGATAGACATTTAGTGATCATATCTACCCCAAATCTTGTTTGCAGGGGCTTAAGATATTCACCCCCTTCCCTGTTTTCTAGGCGTTTAGGAGTAAAGATCTTATAAACTTTAATGCATTTTCATTATGATCCATAAAGCTCCACCTGAACCCAAGCCAAGGAGCAAGGCTGAACCCAAGCTAAGGATCACAGGATTCAGAACTTTAGAATACTTGTTACTACATGATATCCTTGCTAAGTTCTGGTTTGTTGGCTATATGTAGATCTCCATGAATAAAGAAGATTGTTTAAGATTAAACACCAGTCTATGCAAAAGGCATCAGACCATCACACCTGACCAATGTAAAGAGCCTCATCAATGTACAGAGCCTCAAGTTGATCTATACACCTGAGCGGAACATCCCATGTTCCGTTTCGAGTTTATTATCTATATGGTGTCACATAATCTCTTGTTCCTACAATAAAATACCACTTTATTTCAAGTTTGTAAATGATTTCAACTAGTGATGAAACGATTGTCGCCGATGATCGATTGTCGGTCGTTCAGAGACCTACGATGCTACTAATCGATTACAAAATAAAAGTCGCCGACATCGTTGACCAAATAAAATCCGGAAATCACTTCAACTTTGTTCAAATTTTATTTTCTGTATGTCAAACCCGATCAAAAACAAGCAAAGAAAATAGCGGGAGATATGAAGGACGGTAACAACAATGACATTCAACAGTCAAATAAAGGAGCCTATCTCTGATTTATTTGATACATTGAGATTATAGATAAATTCCATTACTTGATATATTGGAATTCTGATTTATATACCAGTGAATAAATGAAACAAAGAATTCAAATGTTGTTTCCATACAATTAATGATTCTGTTACATCTAATTTGAGGGGAAAACACTTAAATGCCAATTCCGATTATAATCGATTATTAATCGATTACATGTGTCCGATTATTGCCGATAATCGATTGTGGTTTTAGGTCACTAATTTCAACTAAAACTGCATGAATCAACTAAATATTACTATGGGGCAATCCCTAGATGTGTTAAATCAAAATGAAAATGTCCTCCATTCTACATTTTCATGTTTGTGTGAGTGCTTTGTCTAACAGAGTGTATGGTTTGTGCGAGTGCTTCGTCTAGCTAACAGAGTGTATGGTTTGGTCTTGCGTGTGTACAGATTACTCTATCGAATGTCCTGTGACCCCCCCCCCCCCCCCCCCCCCCCCCCCAATATATAGACTGGAACAAATTTACATGATACAACAAATCTAGCCATTCCATCAAATAACCTGATCCTTTTAATCAGAGGTAATGAATTTTATATAATGGCTATTCACTCAGTTTGTCTGATGTGCTAGTCCCACCTCCATGCAGACTCTTAACAAGTAAACCCCCCCCCCCCCCTATGTAAAATCTCTATTGTGTACGTGGTCCATATCTGGTGTTAGTGGTATGATGGTCTAATAAGGTCAAAGGTCATATGCTCCTTCAATTTTAGGGCAAAAAGCAAAAAAAGAGGTGATGGGGAAGAGTTGCACAATATCACTCCTTCACCTTCGCAATCTCGCTTCTTTGACTTCACAAGAGGAAATACAAATATAAGCATGCCCAAGATTGATCGCTTGATCATCAAGTTCTTCCATGAAATAAAATTATTATATATCTCTGAACATAAGACACAAATTGCTTGCAGGAAGGAAATTTTTTTCATGTTCACATAATTCAAAGTACTTGATACGCAATGCGTTGGTCCCGTTGTTGTTGTGAAAGGTTATCAAAAAGTGAACAGTGATTACCTGGAAAACCTTTGTACCGGTAAACTAAACAGTGCTCCAAGTCACACTTCAGAACAGGTTGCTAAATGGTTACCTAAAATCATTTTTGGTCACCATTTCAAACTTTTTGATCGCCATTAACAAATATTTTACTCGCCATATTGAAAGCGCATTGTAAATAAGACATGTATTGTGTGTTTATGAATAAAACAAGAAAACCACTTATATCATTTTATTTTTTGGGTCTTCACATCACTTTGACAAAGGCCATGGATTATAGGTAGCTGGTTATTATGCTAGATCAGAAATGTTCAGTAATAAAACCTGGACGTCATCCGGCCATCCTGCATACTTTACAACACATTTCTGTATAAATGCTTCGGTCTATCAATGTGAATTAAAGATTCCACACTTGTTAGATCTAGAAAGTTGTGGCAATCATTCTTTATCGGATTTACAGCACTGATTGTCGTTTCAAACTGTGCTCTACTCACCGATGTGACTGTCAGGGTTTTTTTAATCGGAAAGCTCTGGTAATCACCTACCCCTCTTCATTCTAACTCTATTCATTGTTTCTTGTGTAACACATATATTTTTTGTGAACTCAAACTGACGTTCGTTTTTTCTGTCATCATGGCATGTTGTCACTAAATCTTGATCCCTGTGATGCTTTATAATGTTCACTGGAAAAATGTTTATTCAAATATGATTTTGATAAAGACTCTCCAATCATAACCTAATCCTTAATCCCGATCATACAAAAAAAGGGTTCATCTACACATATTTACCCAGTCGCAAAAATGTGAATTGCATTTAATTTCAAGTCGCAAAATCAATTTTCTGATCGCAAATGTGACTATTTTAGTCATAACTTGGAGCACACTGTTAAACCTGTTGGAGTGATATGAATACTGCCGCTCGCAACAAAGAATGATCGGTACAAGCAAGGGAAAGTACTACACTGACCTTTTCTACTGCTTTGTGCCCATGGATAGGGAATGAAAGACAAGCATTCTGAGAGTATTGCATAAGCAATACATGTCCCCAACAAAATTATATATGTATAATATCCATCTGCAGTATTCTGGAGATCGACCTTTGATATTCAATCACAATTATCAAACTGAATGATTTCAAAAGTTAAAGTTTGTAATTATTTCTTTATTTTGCTAGCTAGCAGCTGTTCAATCCGCAAATTAGCAATTGTTCTTTTAATTTTTTAAAAAAATACATTATTTCAAACTTTCCAGTACCATGAACTCTCTGCCCTCAATATGGCACTATGGTGATGGTTTCAAACGCTCTACATTCCATATTTTATTTAGAGGTATATGTGCCGTATTAAACAGTATTTGGTTTGCATGATGTTAAAAACTAGACTAAAGTTTTGTCAGTATGATAAATATGAAAAATAATACCATTTGACAAATTCAATTAATTATATATGATTATTGAAGAAGTAGTGGTCTACTGAATGTAAGGCCAATTCAACTTAATTAGTAGATTATCATCCGGGGTCACAAAAAAATATGGGGCGCATGGGAGGATTTTATTTTTTAATTTTTATTTCCTGAGAGAAAAAAAAATTAATGACAAAAGGCATCACACAGTGTTAATCAAGTTAACATTCAAAGAATCCTTGGTAGAAGATACAAAACCAAAATTCTGTGACTTATCATTCACTCAAGTTTAATTGAAATCGTAATTTCTGCAAAAATAAAAACAATCGGGGTGGACCCTTTTTTGGGGAGTGGGCGGGGATGATAATCTATCAATTAATTCTAATTGTCCTAAAGAGAAAATGATGATTTGTAGGGCATATTTATGAAGATGATGATTTGTAGGGCATATTTATGAAAATGATGATTTGTAGGGCATATTTATGAAGTTTATGGTGGTTGTACACATGTACGCAAAAAAAAATATTAGAAACATCATGGGAGTTATGGTATACAGTCATATTGAATGGTAATTCTAATCTAACTCTCATTCTATTACTCAAAGTGGTTCTCTGTACCCTGTCTGAGTCCATCTGACTGTCTGTATTTCTAAATGTGTCCTGTCAACAGCCTGCAGGCCGCACACGCTTACACGTGCCTTGTAGTTGTTTACTTTCAAAATTGCGTGTGCAACATCATGTGATCATATATATTTCGAAATGGGGCATTCACTATTCGACTCGGAGGATACATAATTAAATAAGAAATAAGCTTGATTACTTTTTAATTAAAATAAAGTCCTCGAGTATAATTAGGAAACTACAGTAAATGAAAGAAAATTTTTGTTATTCAAACAAAGGTTGCAACTACTGCTGAGCAGAGTTTACAATAAGCATTTTTAGTATCTCGCATCACTTCATGGACAATCTCATTTCATGTACATCAATCCTGACTAAATTACTTATCATCAAACAAGAGTCTGTGTCTAGCTCCCGCTATATCGAATATCACTGGACAGCTGAGTACTGGTATGTATCAATATCGCTTCACCCCAGGGCAAATTTGAAACTTAACAATAAAACACCCAGGGATTAACTGCCACCCAATTAACAAACAATAACTCTTCAATGGACAGCTCAATCGAACAAGGAGTTAATTATTCTTTAAATAAAGTGCACTGGTAGGGTATGTGATACGCCCATCTGGTACTACATGTACACGATGAGTTACGTTTGTATACTCAAAGTTACAAGCTGCGATTCAGTCATATGCTACATCGGAATGAAATTACTGTAGTACACCTGAAGTTCTCTATCAGCAGACCAGGTTAGATGGAATTAGGCCTTATGCCTTGTTTACAATCAGATGACATTTTCTATTCAACCTTTGTTACTTGCAAATATTGTCATGACATCAGTACTAATTGCTTTCTATTTCAGGGTCACATACATAGAGAGTAGTCACTTTCAGAAATACTTGGCTTGTTGCTTGGTCATTAATTTTTGCACATTGCATGCTAAATGCTCCAAAATCATCGTTACGCTGTATCATTAAAAAAAAACAACCCCAAAAAACCCAGCTTTGTGAAATATTACTGTATATATAAGTAAATACTGTATTCATTTTTCTTATGCAAGTTATTTTGTCCAAATCATATGGGAATTGCCAAAGTTGCACTGTTTTTACCAAACCTAGCTACTATATTGTTACAAATATTGCACTTTTATACATCAAGAAACCAATTTTTTTTTTATAAATTCTATGAAATATCCAGTTATATGTTGTTTTCCATGCTTATTAAACAGCTTAAAAAATGTGCAAGATATTATCTGGACAAGATTTGGCTATGTTTAGCCATAAAATTTTAAAATGAGGTCACAGTGACCTGCTTTGAATATGTTTATGTATATTACAATATTCCCCCCCCCCCCTCCCCAACCAAATGTATCAACTAAGTCTGATGGTCCTAGGCTTCACAGTGCTCAAGATATAATCTAAACATTTGAATTTGTATGGTTATAAATTTCCAAAACGAGGTCACAGTGACCTACTTTTGGGTTGCAACACACCTTTCCCCCCAAGATGCATCAACTGACTAAGTTTGATGGTCCTAGGCCTCACAGTGTGAAATATATGATTCAGTCACAATTTTATTATGTATAACCATAGTCATAAAATTTCAGAAGGACACAGTCACTTATTTTGGGGTCATGACATTTTTTTCCTCCAGATGCATCTCATGTGCAAGTTCTAGGCTTCACTGTGAGATAGATATGACCTGAACGAGATAAAGCCAACAGATGAACAGACAGACATAAAAGTCCCAGGAGCGCAGTGGACACAGAATTTTCAATTTTAGTTCCCCCTATCCCAGAGATGAAGAATATCATTCATTTTGACAATCTTTTTAAAAACTTCAATTATTTTATTACGCCTAATATACAAGTTCTACATTTTACATTAATGTTTCTTGTCGACTCAGATATTTGCAAAAGTGTCATTGATGTGGGAGGAAACCCATGTGTCCAAGTGAGTGACCACATTACCCTCTTACATAATCACTGTCAATTGAACTTGGGTCGCAGCGGTGAGAAGCACGAATGTTGAACACTATGCTACCCAGAGAGAGTTCTTGAAAAGTGTCGGTAATGTCGGATTATCCGATAAAAGTAGTAAATGTCCGACACAAGTTACTTAATTGCCGGTCCTGATGGCCGATAAAAGATCAGGATCAAAGTACGTTTTTACCGGCAAAAATGGCGGCCATGTGGCCCATAAATTTTCAAAATGATGCCAAATGGCAAGGCATTAAAACGTAAATGGGGGGAATCTGTTGTGAGGAACTACAAGGAGAAAAGAAACCGATTGTTTCAATTCGCCTGGCAAGCTGGGAGACCATGGCTTCTGTTTGATGTGGTTTTACCTACTGCAAGGTGACACCATCTACTCAAAGTCGAAAGACCAACTACACCCACGCCAAATATTATGCCAAATTGAATACAATCAGTTGATTATGAATAAAATTTATCAAAACCTCAAAAGCGATGCATTTTTTTCTGGACTGACAAAATTTTGTTTGGGCTGACACTATTTCTAACAGTGTGACACTTCAAAAGAAATTTCAAGAACTCTGCACCCGGATACTTAGTCGAAATATGTTATTTTGTGCTGATGTATCAGTTTTAACATGTTAATTGGCATCAAGCTGTTCTTGAGTGATCATGTCCATCAAACCTTGTTGCAATTCTTTATTGGAATGACTGACAAGCTATGTTTTATCGTGTCTGACCGGGTAGATTAATATGTGAAGTGCTTAAAATCACAATCTTTAACATCATTAACATGGTAAATATTCTTCAAGTTTAATTAATTGCTGATTCCTTCCACCTCTGAACAGTAAACTAATATTTATCTAATAAAAATGGCAAAAATGATTTCAGTTAGAAAATCTAATCCCTCCTTCTCTCTCATTCATCAGAAGAATCCAAACATGGAAAATTACAGTAAAAATTCAAACCAAAATCAGTGTTCGTTCTCGTGATCATCCAGTACACCATTCTTATCTAGAATTGTTCTGTGTTCCATTCCAGTAAAAAAAATCATTCTGTGCGAATCAATTAATTGCTCAGTGTTTCCAATCAAAAGGGTTTCATTCCTAACTATTCAGCATTTCAACAATACAAGAAGTACATTTCTATTAAATAAGATCTGTAAATGAACCTACCGTATGTCAATCTCGCCTTGAAAGAGGTTGTGATCCTTTACTTCAGAAAAAAGCTTGGAGTCCCATTTCCCCAAGGCAGTGTCTCCTTAATTTCCCTTGGAACTGCTCTTTGCCAAATTGGTAGACATTATAAGGCTCACTGATCCTTATGAAGAAGAAAATGTCAAAAGTTTTTACAGACATAGAGATAGGCATGTATATGACAATCTTGATATCTCACTTGAGCCTCATGATTTTAAAGAATTTTTTTTAAAAGATAGTCTATAATGATATCATGACAGAGAGAAATTCAAGCAGCACTTTAAGAGTAATCCCCCTTTGATTTTAGACTCTCCAGCCAAACAAAGAAAATGGCAGCCATCATTGTGGACAGTGTCCACTAGCACTGGCAAATAAACCATGTTATACAGGTAGAAAATGCAGACTTAATGAGAGGAATTTGGAGAAGTAAGTGTTCAGCAGGTAAGGCTTTGTAATCCATTAATATATGCATAAAGACAGCATGCATTTCCAGAGGATTTATCTTGGATTCAGTCAGAGGCCAGGCCTGGCAAATCTATAGCCCCAGGGAAAGTTTCTAGGTCATGTATTTCAACATTATCAATTTAAACATATTTGATTACCTATATTTAGTATATGCTGTCAAAATGAGATATAAGACATTTAAATCCATTTAAAAAATGAAAATAATTACAATTCCTTTGTTAGAAAATATCTAACTTCAATTGAAGTTCAGAGTAAATCATGCTCTCATGTTTGTGTACTATATAAAAATGCCTTTTGTTAACAGATTACCAATTGGTCATATGGATGAAAGGCAGACATTGCTTGACTTGGCCAGAACACATGGATCATCATAATTAATCGCAAGAGAGAAAAAATTCACTTTCATTGAACCTTCTTCAAGTATGTTTAATTCATTAGTAATCTTTCAGTAAAAATTGCATGGTATTTTTAGTTTCTTTCTGTATGTTGAGATGATTGCCAAACAAGAGGATATTTTCGACATACTGCATAAGATATGTATTGCGCAGGCGTACTCTGACCAAAGGACACTGCGCAGTCTCAGTAACCATGAGAGGTCATACGCAATCCCAAAATTTTCCACTGCCCATATACCTACACATAAAGCGCCTTACATTCAACATTGAAATTTTACAAAAGTTTTCTGCGATATAAATTTTGCAATATTTACAATGTTGTATTCATTGTATGCAACATTTTCACGAATGTTGTCTTTGCAACTTTAATTAACTATTAGTGCTTCGCTTTATACTTTAAAAAAAAAAATCAAACAGATTTCAAACAAATTCACGCAAGCAAGAGTGATGGTCTAAGAGCAGGCAATCATTTATCTACACCGAAATTTGTTTTAGAGTTATTCCCCTTTCTACAGTATTGAACATTTCTGCAATGCATACTCACTGAAATGCCTCTGCTGTGTCCATGTAAGAAATGGTACTTCTACAAAAAACACAAGGAAAAAGAACTAATATATCTTGTATCAATCACAAGTACTTCCATTTTGTCTTCATATATTTCATTTGATTTTCCATCAGATTGCAAGGCCATTCATATTTCAGAGAGGAGTAAAATTTTAAGACACGGTGAAGAAAACATTTCGCAGACAAAATTCCAAGAATCATGCACCGTTCCATCACTCGAATTCCAACAACGTATAACTAGAAACCTGAAGCAATTTCAGAAATGAAATGAAAAATGAAGGTAAGTCTTTGGCTTAAGAAAGATGCTAACATTTCTTTACAAGCTTTACATTATAGAAAGGCGGAGGAGAAAGATACAAACATCTACAGCCACGGAGAACCATGCCGACCAGACCATCGTCAGCGCATGCGCCTGTCCCTTGTTTAATCTTGTAGACCCCAAAGAAGCAAATGACATAAGCTTTAGGTTGGGAAAAAGTCTGCAATTGTCTAGAAAAAGAGAATAATCAGTTAAAGACAAGTAAAATGTTAATGGTTTCCTGTAATATGTAGCTAACATTCTCCAAGTTTTATCATAAATGTTCCCTTTTTTCCAAAAAATTTAGTAGAATTTTACTATTTGTAGAAAAGCAAAAGAAGAATAATAATCACGATATATGATATGAAAAAGTAAAAGATGATTCAAAATTTGTTATTCAAGATTAAGACGAACACAAGTAATCATGGAGGTCTAATGTTGGCCAATGCGCAAGCGCAAACGTCGTGAATTTCCTCTGGTGTCCCCACATTCCAATTCAAATTTTTTAAATATAAATTCAAAATATATATGTAAACTGAAATACCAGAAGTCAAGAATAGATGTAAAGCATAGGACATTGTTTTACAATAAGAACAAATTTCAAAGTTTTTGGAAACATCTTTCTATGTTGAACATCTCTCGTCAAACGGAACTTTGTCATATACATATTCACACAAAAATTCCTTCGGTTAGGCAAATTAATAATTTTATAATTATCATATATTTCTTTCAATCGATGATTATTCATTACAAAAAAATATGTCGAGACAAAAAAGTTTTACAGAAAAGAAGTGCGCACGCGCCATGTTCGTGTTTATGAAGTTGGTAGCCCCAGTCTGACCATGATGCGCCGAGAACAAAATGTATAATGCAAATAATTTAAAATTGTAAGCTGTACAGTAAAAATAAATAATGAAAATAATAATCTTACTTTTTAGAAAACTAACCTTGAATACTAGAGATATGTTGTCCACGTTACGATGCTTTAATTATCATGCCTTTTTAAACAAATGAGGCACCCTAACATGTGAACTGCATGGCTTCACCTATGGCGCATGCGCCGCTCCATTTTACTATGTCACATTCCGCTTAAAAAAAACTTTCGATGGATACAAGCACCTTTACTTCTACATCTATGTTAATTTCTTTTTGAATGTCTAAAATGGTTTGACTTATTTTGTGCATGCGCAGTGCGCCGCCAACATAAGTTATGCACAATGCTGGTCAAAGAAAAATAAGTATTAAATGATATCTCAATGACCTCTGAAGTCAAATCAAACAAAGTACATGTAACTGATTTCTTTTTCTTTGAGTTTTCTTTATACATTCTTTCGGTTTCAGATTCCAAACATTTTTGCTTTAAAATCTTGATGAATAATGAAAAGAACAAGCAAGGAAAAACACGAGGTACGCCATCCGCCATTTTGTTCATATTAGACTCCAATACCTGATCAGATAATCATTACAATAAATATGAATGAATGACAGTAAAAAAAATTACCTTCTTTGAAGAAATGTGTTTACTTAATCCAATCAATCATCAATCAGGTGGTAAAATCCTGCGATACTACTGTAGAAGACAACCAGACCCTGACTTTCACTGCATCCAACATGGCGACCCACATACAACACACAAGGTAGACTTCAGGCGGGAAGAATATGCACTGAAATTTTGAAAACTATAACTGACCTTATTCACTCCAAACACATCTCCCTTATGTGCTTTATGGCAGCTACTTTAAATTTAAATAATGAATTATCCAGGTCTCTTTTATACTTAAAGTGCAACTTGTGCACATTTTATGCACTGACGCCCTCCAGAGTCACATTGAAATAAAGTTGAAATAAAAGTTTTTATCATAAAAATTCGTCAGCAGTAAGTGTAGTTGTCATTTATGCATTGAATGCATGTCCAATTTGTATAACTACTAAAGTGGTTATTCATAATTCAACTTCTGGGTGAGTAGATAAATTTATCTGCCTTTTGTTTTTTGTAGATAATCAACAATGTCCATTCCAGACGGTCTATTTAAAGCTGTCTTAATCAACCTTGAACTCCAACGACTAACAAATGCTTGTCTGACCTACAAAGCAGTGTCTCAGTAGAAAATGTCCAGCAGTTAACTGAAGGTAGGTTGTTACTTTACATCCAGACACAATGAACATGCACTAGAGTAGGCTGTTCAAACCATGCTTCACATCCTTTACTGTTCAAACAAGCCGCACATTCACAAGACTACTCAATGAGCACCAGTATGTATGGTCTACAGAAACACAGAGTGGCAAAAAATGGCGGTCTAGTACGTCACGCCCCGCAATCACAACTCACTGTGAATGGTCTAGTATATAAGCGCTGGAAAAGCAAAGGTAGAACCCCACCTCAGATTCACAAAAATGGCGCTTTTCGGAAACGGATGTCTTCATTTATAGATGCCATGCACACAATTCACGAAAATTCTCTCTTAACTTCTTGATGCGCATGCGTTGCATAGAAAATATCTCTTTATCACAAAAATTTGTCCATTTTTTTGTATCATGGAAGAGATTTTAAGTTTTCAATATACTTTTAAATCCAATTGTTCCAATTCCAGTTCATTCGTAAAATCTTACAGGAAGAATATGTCACAGAAGTTAAGTCACGCCATTTTGAAAATTCAAATGTGCACATGTTACCATGCCTAGTGTCCAGAATTACTTATTCCCTGTAGATACTATTCCATTTTATTTATTCTAAGCATTTTTACCTCTAAAATCTTGGATGAAGACTTCGCCCATACTGAAGAAACACAATGGATTACCCCGCAACCACTCTACTGTACGAGATGCCATACAAAGCAAAAGCACGTTTTTATCACCACCAGTCATGATCTACACTAAAATGATCTTTTTCTCAATTTTTAACAGAAATGAGCACATTTTTCTCCTAAAATCATTACCTCTATTATCATCCACTTCAGAACAGTAACAAACACTACCACCTGACCTTGTAATTAACAGAAAATTTACCATTCCTTCAAATAATTAATGCTACCAGTCTTGTGTTTCAGATTAATGGCGTATCCAAAGGGAAGTTACTCATGTTGTCCTAGACAAGAGAATTCAAATACTAGCTGACTGTCTGAAAACAAGTGGGCCACTTGGTGTATGCTACACAGGGTCACAATGAATACTGATGTCACTGTTGTTTGTTAATAGTCCTGTCTGGGATGTATTCAAAATAGGAGGAGGGGCTTAGGCAGCATATAATCCTGCTAAGACCTTTCAAGAAATAATTTCTTGATGGTTTCCAATGGCACTGATCAAATACTGTTTAAATATTCAAATATTCACTTTTTCAAGAATATTCTGTATGAGAAAGTGCATCTTCCCTTTCTTTTTTCTCCCTCTGAAGATAGAAAAGAGAGGGTGAAACTAAGTATTCACTAAAGATAAAAAAATTCTTTGTAATACTGAGAATTAAATGCCTTCAAGTCTAGGAGAAACAAATTTTTAGCTCAGCAAGACATTTAAACTAGGAAACATATAATATAAAGCTTTTAAAGCTTCTCTAAATTTGATTGGTTATCGTCAAATAGCTAAAAGCACACCCACCATATCAGTTTAAACAAGGTCAGACTGCCACAATCTAATTCTGTATAACATGTGTCTATACTGCAAGTTTTATACAAATTTATTCAATATGGCTGATTTTCTCCATTACACCCTGTAAACCTGTCTACAATATGGGTGATGTTAGTCATGAAAGCTATAAAAAGCTGATTACCTTGCAAGAGATATATTTAATATCCAGAACAGTGATACAATTCTTTCCTCCGAGAAGAGACACAAAAGGAAGTTCAGTTCTTATGTATATGTGCTCTGTGTGTACGTCACAGACATTTGAACCTACTAGTAGAGGAGTTCCGTTATTTTGGCGCAATCTCACGTGGCGCGAAACTTTAAATTTGAAATCATATTCTAAAAAGTGTGAGAGTTTTAGTAGTGGATATATTTTATTTGGAGTTTCTTTGTTAATCATGGGATACATTTTATTTCCAGGTCAACATAGACTGCCAACAACCCAGGTAACTCACCTCATGATTTAGTCATTCTTAACATGTCAAATATTGTGATGTATTAAACAGGATTTTCAAAAAAGTATGTGTTTGAATTTGTATGTTGATAAAGGTTCGTGCAGTGAACAGTGCCGTACTGTACCATCTGATTTCTTAGCTAGGCCAGGAATGTTGGGGTGAACTTGTAGTTCAGTAATTACTTGTATGTAACATCTGAACCCATCATCTAATTAATCTCTCACTGATCCATGTCTTCATACCGTGTACTTGAATGACTAAGTTTTGTAATTCTTCATTTATTTCTGACCATGCGACTACACTGGAGTTTACAGTGATAAAACGTGATGTACAGTATAGACTTGTACATTCAAATTTAGATTAATATTTTATGGATGTTAGAGCCAGACTAAGCAATCGTTGTGACTACTCACGTTTGTAACCAAGATAAGAACTTGTTATTTCTAATCCCAATGGTCTTAAAGCCTTTTCAAAATGTGTTTTTAGGTAACCTTTCAATAAAGTATGAAGGTATGGCCCAGATAGAAAATGGGAGTAGATTGAAAGACAAAAGGACGTGAATTCTCTATACCCTAGAGCTTACTTGCAAGAGGGAAGGATTAAAACAATATATCCTAAGAGAAATTCACACCTGACCTTATCCTTTACATATTCATAGTTTTTACTTCGTTTATTAATTATGAAACTACACATACAAACTCCCTGGTTAACTTGACTACTAAATTCAAACACATCCTGCTCAATAACCTTTTAACAGCAAGTAATGTCATGAATTCATATACTGCTCCCCTATATACAAAATGCCTGTGCTGGGCACTGTTATGCATAAATTATCTGATAAATAAAAAGCATGCTGACATTTAAACACATGTCACCATACACAAATTGTCTAATTTTGTCTAGTTTTAAACAGCTGGTCCAGTCCACTGAACTTTCGTTTAGTGCAAGGTGATTAACTTGCTCTAGAGCATTATAATCAATGTTCCTCCAAAAAAATTCACACTACCAAATATTGCAATAAAAGTTCCTATCTACACAATGCAGGAATCTTCACAATGACACATTACTTTGCACAGGCAAAGTGAGAGAACAATGGTGTTATTGTTTGTTTTATATATATCTGTCTATTATGCGTGGTGCCCGTGTGATAAAAACCTGTGCCTTTCCATTTAATAAATCTCTTGCTACACTTAATGACATTGTAACAAATCCTTTTTAAAAGGAATGAATATTAACATAGGTCCTTGGGCATTAACACTCACCTGAGCCACCTTGCTCTTGCAGTCACAATTAATTAGTCACAATTAATTGACTTAAAAGCTCTAAATTTAGTCCCTTAAATCCAAAGCCCATTATATAGATGACTGTCAAATTAAGTAATAAAAATCTGCCAATCCTATGAACAGCAAATACACAGGCACAGGAACTAAAGGAAAAGTCAGATCCACTAAATCAAAACCTGGTCACAAAAGAAACGATATCCTCAAAGACCAAGAAAGAGAGAAAACCAACCCCAGGACCACCATCAGAACACAAGAAACAATGTCCTCAAAGACCAAGAAAGAGAGAAAACCAACCCCAGGACCACCATCAGAACACAAGAAACAATGTCCTCAAAGATCAAGAAAGAGAGAAACCAACCCCAGGACCACCATCAGAACACAAGAAACAATGTCCTCAAAGACCAAGAAAGAGAGAAAACCAACCCCAGGACCACCATCAGAAACCTGGCAACACAAGAAACAATGTCCTCAAAGACCAAGAAAAAAAACCACCCACCATGACCACCATCAGAAACTACAAATTCTGTAGAGGAAAACACCTGGTGATGAGACCCATGGGCCACACTGCTCACCTGAGCAGCAGTTCCCAACCGTAACAAAATATTTTGCTTTTAATTTTTGGATATTTTTTCTAGTCAAAGGATGGTTGAACAAATTTGTTGAAACAAACTGAAAGTACTTGCTATTCATTTCACAATTTAAGGACCTTCAGTTTTAAAACCAAAAACTCACTTATTTATATAACATGGAATAGATCCATTGGGATCTTCACCTGAAAGGACAAAACTCTTATTAAAGTCAATCCTTTTAGATTTATACAGTAGAGTTGAGTCACAGCAATCTGCAGATCATTAATCCAGATGCTTCACCTTCCGGATGCTTTTTTGGGAGAACCAAATTTTTGCATGTTATTTTGCATCATTAAACTGGAAAAGCGCATTCCGGATAATCAGATTTTACAAAATGTTAAAATGCATTGAAAACTGAACCCAGGCGGCAATTTTTGGGAAGGTCAGTCTTCGGTCATTTTAGCAAAGATGTAATTTGTAAAGAAACATAAAGCCGCACTGTCTGATTGAAATGATTACCTGTGTCCTGTCAACACTTCCCTAATTAGTGGTTACCTTATGTATGTGATGATGTGTCGGTTAAATAACATTGCATTGCCAATTTTTGCACATCGTATCTGCAATATGTGTAGTGTTAAATTGTATCTGCAGTATATCATTTAATCTTCTTGATCAATACGGAATTCATAGATTGAACATCATGGCATATGAATATATCTATTGGCTGCTTCACATCAGACATACTTGACTGAGTTAATATCGACTTTTTCACATGAAAGAAAAAGTGAGCATGCAAGCTCACATATCCCACGCCTCCACCATGGCAATGCTATGCATAAGGTACAACAAATTCTTCCGCCTCTTTGCTATACTGTATATTTCATGCACATAACTAGATGCCACTACTCAACTATTCAAGTAATATATAAAATTATTTAGAAATGTAAATTGTGTAAAATATTAATACAGAAATATTTTAATTACATATGGCTTGAAAACCAGTTCCATGCAAGTTGTACAAATAGTACATTTTGGCCAAATTTCTATGTTAAAAAGGGGCATAACTCCCCCAAAAAATCAAATAATTTCCTGTGAATGCACACACCTACACAGTATGTCCATATTATATTTATAATTTATTTTTGTTCAAAACATATGTTTCCCCAGCTCCCCAAATTGATAGAGCTCAAAATTACAAACCAACCCCCTTCCTCTAGTTGTGTGCTATGGAAGAGAATTTAAAGCATGAGCAAGAACATAGACACTATGAACTGCATTTGTGCTTTGAGGAAAAGGATGGAGAAAAGATTCAACATTGATGTGACCAATGTCCATATTGTATATGATACAAAAGTAATGACTGTTATGCTTGAGTACCAGTAGGAAAGTGAACATACCTTTGCACATGAAAAAAACACAACAAAAAACCTATTAAACACTCCTCTTTGATCCACTGTAAATTGTAGGAAAATACTAGAGATTGTTTTTTATGAAAAACCAATGTCTCCCCAGCTCCCCAAATTGGAAGTGCTCTAAATGAAACCTCCTCTGCGTGGTATGGAGGAGAAAGCATGAGCAGGAACATAGACAATGTGAACTCCCATAAGCCACATTGGAGAAGTGTTTACAAACTAATTTACACCCTCCACCCCTCAGATTAACTATAACTTCAAGGACAACAATTGAATCCTCCTGTCCCTGTCCCTGCAAAGTGCACATCTGCAAATGGCATTGAAGTATCGTACAAAATTTCAAGTCTATCAGATAAGCCATATAGGAGGATAAGCATTCACAAGCTATTTTAACATCCTCCACCCCTCTTAGATCCACTATAACTTTTAGAAAAATAATCGGATCCTCCTGTTTCGACAATATGCACATCTACAAATGGCAATGAAGCATTGTACAAAGTTTCAAGTCTATCCGATAAGCCATATAGGAGGAGAAGCGTTCACAAGATTTTGTGACAGACAGATGGACGGACAGAAAGTACAAAAACAATATGTCTCCCCCTGTCAGAAATAGGGGAGACATTATTAGATTCCGGAGTGTGAACATCATCAAATGATAATGAAGTATTATACAAAATGTCAAGGCTATTGTATAAGCCATATAGGATGAGAAGTGTTCACAATTAAGATATTTTACACCCTCCACCCCTCTTGAAGCCCTATAATAATAACTTTTGAGAAAGTAATTGAATCCTCACGTCCTGACAATATGCACATCTATAAATGCCAATGAAGCATTGTACAAAGTTTCAATTTAGTCTATCAGATAAGCCATATAGAAGAAGTGTTCACAAGATATTTTACATCCTCCACCCCTCTTAGATCCACTATAACTTTTAGGAAAATAATTGAATTCTCATGTCCCAACAATATGCACATCTACAAATGGCAATGTCGAAGCATTGTCCATCGGATAAGCCATACAGGAGAAGTGTTCACAAGATTTTGTTAAAGACAGATAGATGGGACAGATATTGAAACTGGAAGTACAAAAACAATACCTTCCAGGAAGAGGTGAGACTTAAACGCAAAGTTATATGAAATTCTGTTCAGTGGTTTCAGAGGAGTACGAAATCATATATTTTGTCCAAACTTCCATATTCAAAAGGGGCATAACCCCCAGAAGAATTTCCTGTGAACAGTATGTCCATATTAAATACAAAATTAAGGAAAATTCTGTTCAGTGGTTTCAGAGGAGTTGTGCTAACAAACTGTTTCAGTAATATATTTTTAATTTTAGCCAAAGTTTAAAAGGGTCATAACCCCCAGAAGAAGAAAAGAAAAAAAAAAAAAAAAAAAGAATCAGAATTTCCTGCAAGTGTGAACATCTTACACAGTATGTTCTTATTAACTAGTTTCATTAAATTCTGTTGAGCGGTTTCAGAGGAATTGTGCCGACAAGAACTCCCATAAGCCACACTGGAGAAGTGTTTACAAACTAATTTACACCCTCCACCCCTCAGATTAACTATAACTTCAAGGACAACAATTGAATCCTCCTGTCCGTGCAAAGTGCACATCTGTAAATGGCATTGAAGTATCGTACAAAATTTCAAGTCTATCAGATAAGCCATATAGGAGGATAAGCATTCACAAGCTATTTTAACATTCTCCACCCCTCTCAGATCCACTATAACTTTTAGAAAAATAATCGGATCCTCCTGTTCCGACAATATGCACATCTACAAATGGCAATTGTTGTCCTTGACTGACTGACAAGCTGACTGATGGATGGGTCATAAACATTATACCCTCCACAACTCGTTGCTTGGGGTATAATCAAAAGAGTGTAAAAGTGGAAACTAGAAAATTGACAAGTCAGAAAGGCCCTGCAATGAATACTCCATCAGGTGCTTCACCACTTCAGTACGTATCTGGTCGGGTAGTTGATCAGCATGGCTGGACGTACACATTCAACCTTATTTTTTTTCTGGCGTCAAAGATACCATACACCATAGAAAGAGCTGTCTTGTACTTAGGAGGTATGCTACACCAGAGAAATATGATATGGATGAAAAGTGGAGGATATATACGACAATATTTTGAAATTGAAAACTTTCAAATTTACTTTATTTAGTCAAAAAATGCAATTTTAGTAGAAAGCAATCTGAAAAAAACTTAAAACCCCTGCTGGACTAGAAACCGTGATCTACAGTTCATCAGTCGACATGCTAACCTACTGAGCTACTCAGCTATGTGATAATTTTTTAGATGAATAGTCAAATATGTTTAAAACTTAAAGGAAGTCGGCCGTTATGATGATGTAGAGTACCGCCTTAATATTTAAATTTTTTAAAAAAAGTCCGATAACTCCATAACGACGAAATTGATAAATCTGAAAATCGAAAGAGGTCCTCCTCTTCTTAATTTGAGAATTACCTTTAAATTATATGAAGATCTTCTCATGTAGTCTCAAGTTATTGCATGCCATAGAAATTGCTATTATCATATTAAACAAGAGGCCCACTGGCCTTAACAGTCACCTGAGTACCATATCCCATACATAGTCTTATATTTGCATAAAGCCTCAATATGGAGTCTTTTGTGCACATATTTTTGATATCTTTCAAAATACATCTAATTCCTATTCAATTACAGAAGAAGGAAAAAATGTAAGTATGAAGCTAACATTCCCTGATTTTTTAAAATACATTTTCATTATGTGGCCATATTGGCCCTGTCCAAGGGCCTGAACCCCCGACCCAGGAGCCATGAATTTCACAATTCAGGTAGAGAACTTCATGGACATCATAAGCATGCATTTAGTTTTTCTCAAATATATATGGGAGTAGAGAAGAAGATTTTCGAAGATTTAATACATGTTCACTATATGGTCATACTGGTCCCGCCCTAGGACCTAAACCCCTCACCCAAGGGCCATGAATTTCACAATTTTAGTAGAGGGTTTCATGGACATCATAACCATGCATTCAGTTTTTCTCCCATGTGTGTGGGAATAGAGAAGAAGATTTTTGAAAATTTGACTTTTATTTTTGCATATTTTGCCCCACCCAGGAGGCCCTGGGGGAGGTATTGTCATAAATTTTACAATTTATATTCCTCTTCTCTTAGAGATGCTTCAAACCAAAAATGGTAATGATTGGCCTTGTAGTTTTCAAAAAGAAGTTAAAAATGTAAAATTGTTAACAGACGCACATGACGACGGACGAAGACCGATGGCAATAGGTCACCTGAGTTTACTCAGGTGACCTAAAAAGTGTAGAAAACCAAGTGGGACAGACTGACTGACAGATAAAGAAGAAACCTGTAGTCCCTTTTGGTTTTACCAGAAGGGGAGTAATAAGTATGACAATTCATATATGTGCACACAGACACCTGTTATTTTGATGTTGCTTTTCAGTTGTTGTGTTACTAGCGCATCAAAATAACAAAGGCTCCCAGGCACTATCGATAACCTGAGTATTAGGCCAATTCAACTTAATTAGTAGATTATCATCCAGGGTCAGCAAAAAGTAGGGGGCAGGTGGGAGGATTTTATTTTTTAATTTTTATATTTTGAGAAAAATGTTAAAGACAAACGGGTTTTTTTCCCCAACAGATCGGCATCATTTAATGGCAGATGGATATCAATCTATGCTATTTTCATACATTTAATTCCAGGTTAAGCTTTAATTTAAGGATATAACAGAAATATACCTAACTTCTTCAAGATTTATGTCTGTAAGAATGCGAGAAATTAAGAAAACCATATAAATCTATTTTCTTCATGTGGCTCTTCACATTCTTATACCGGAAATGTAAACAAGAAGTGTAAATACCGGAGTCGGACATGAAAATATTCCGGAAGTCGCAAATTTTGCTAAATAAAAAAATTTGGGGCGGGCCAATTTTTGAGGGGCGGGCGGGGATGATAATCTATCAATTAGGTTGAATTGGCCTTAGTTAAAAGTATCACTAGTCCCGAATCTATAATTTTCCTGTTCTGCATATCTAAGCTAAATTCTAATATATAGCAGCAGTATAAAACAAAATGAGTTCTTCAAACATGAATAAATGCCCCCCAAAATGCCCATACTGATGAAAGACTTTACATAATATATGATATTACATTAACACTATGTGACAATTTTGGATCTGCCCTAGAGTATGTCAGAATCCTGGGGTTGCAAAATTTATAATTTTGGTACATCCTTCTCTGCTTTTCCTAAATATTCATTTACTTTTTATATATCACCAAAATTAAAGTCTTTAAATGATGATGACATTTAATCACTATAACCATTTTGGCCCCACCCTGATACCAAAACCCTTAACCTTGGGATAATGAAATTTACAATTTTGGTAAAGAGCTACCTGCTCCTTGTAAATATCCATTTAGTTTCAATTCAGTATCAACAGCATTAAAAAAGGTGTTATTTAAATGTTTTACACAAAAACACTATATGCCCTCGAGTCAGATTGGTTGTGTTCTAGAAAATTAGACCAAACAGTTTCTGCTCCAGTAACTTTGCTTTTGAGATCTGATGAGGATGTTAAAAGACAACAGTAACTTTGCTTTTGAGATCTGATGAGGATGTTAAAAGACAACAGTAACTTTGAAGACTTCCATGCAGAAGCATTAATTATTTTCATGATTTGCAGGTTTTGTCGAATCATTTTTAGCTCCAGACACTTTAGATAAGTATGCATTACACAAGGTACCAAAAGCTTTGCTTTTTCCTGTCACTTTCTTTTACCGATATTTGACACAGAGTTTTTCACTATACTAGCCAAAAGGACTAGTAGATTCTATCATTTACTACTTCAGCTGCCGAAGGCAGATGGCATAGACGTGAAACAAAGAGGGGGGAGACTGTGCACACACAGGGGGAGGGGCTTCTTTTCAAAATGATGCAAAATTGTACATTTTAAAGCAAATTTTGAGACAAATAAATGAAAATTTGATGACCAAATTTAGTTTCCGTTTTCACCGATTCTCACATCAAACCACCATATGCTTAACTCGTGGTATCATGTACCATAAATAGTTCTAAGCACAGTAGTAATGTGGTTACATTCCAATTAGAGATTACTCCATTGTATAATTTACAATGAAATATAACAGAAATGGAAGTAGAAAGAAAGTTTGCATGAAAGTAGAAAAGAACTTCAATGATTATTTTATCGCATAGGGTTTTAATTTTTCAGTAGTCCACCAGAGAACTTATGATGTTCAGATAGTCGAGGACAAAATTTTACTAGCCTCGGGTTACCGGACTAGCGTTGGTGTCCAACCCTGTTTACCCACGGCAAGTCATTCTCCCAAATTTTCTGATATATATATATATATGTGCATTGGTGTACAGTGTTACCTCATTATATCGCCAGCTTTTGTCCCAGCCTATTTTGGCGTTATATCGAGGGTGGCATTATAACGAGTTAAGTAATTCTAGTTCCTCAATTTGGAAAAAAAATATGGGGTTGATCAATTAATATAGTATCGTCCTTTTATTGCCGTCAACATATGACACGATACGTAAATGCATGGAATTGTGTTGCTCTACCTCCTAAAACTTCGCTAAAATATGCATAGTCTGTGCTTGTGCATTTGCAAAACACTTATAAAGTATATGTCTACAATAGTTTCATTTGTGGCATGGTAGGTTCTACGGTGACTGAATAGGTTGAGTGATTGACAAACACACATGTAATGGCTGCAGCTTTTTCCTGGAAAAGTCACATGGTACACAAACTTTACAGCAGTTGATAGCAAGTATCATCGAACAGAGATTTGGATAGTGTGCAAACGAACATTGGCATTTAGAAAGGCAATTTGACCTTTTGTACTTGAAAACCGGTGGTCGATGGTGATAAGCGAGGTTGGCTTTATATCGGCGCTTTTAGCATGTGTGGAAATCCGTTCTATACATTTCGATGGTGGTATGCGGGGTGGCAATATACCAAGGTAACACTAAGTTTTCTCTTTGTTGGCGTTTCCTATCTGATGAAGCCCCCCCCCCCCCCCCCCCCCCCCCCCCCCCCCCCCCCCCATCTGCGAATAATTATGACACAATCAATGCAAGAAAGGCACTACCATATATACACACTTACTTGCAATAAATGAACATTTTGTAACAGGAAGGGAGAAAATACAACAGACCAGACTGGGAAACAAAAACCCCAGATTCCTGAATTGGTACTCTACTGAGCTATCTGGCTACCAGCAATCGAACCTGGCTGACTGCCACATTCCTCCCTCCTTAAATATCTTCGTACCTTGAATACATCAACCCAGGATCTTTATCCCCTGGCAGGCATTTTCACCTGTCAGTTCTAGGGGCTGGTCTAAGGCACCAAATGTAACAGGAAGGGAGAAAATGCAACAGAACAGATTGGGATTCGAACCTGGACCCCAAGACTCTCTAGTCAGGTGCTTGACCAACTGAGATGTCAGGTCACCAACGACTGAACCCGTCCGACAGCTACAATTGTAAATAACATTTGAATGACCAAATTAATTAAATGGGGTTGTTTATAAGTTGTACGAAGGGTTATTCATTGTAATGTGTCAATCTGTTGTATAAATTAATAATTTGAATAAAAAATGGCATCTGAAATAAACATATATCCTCAAAATTTTAGATGCCTCTTAGGTTTGTAAGTGTGCAAGTTTCACATGCCCGGTTCCAACTTTACCTGGCCCTGAGCATTGGACTTTTGTCATTCATCAAAGACTAATCAATGACGTTTTCTTTAATCTATTTGTGTACATATGAATAGAGCTTATTTGAGATAATAAAACCAATCAATTTATCACAAAAATGTGTATTTTGACTTGATTAACCAGTAATTTGGTTGGAATGAGTTGCAGTTTGCAGATTAACAATTCTATATTTGACTGCTATTCCTAGTTTTAAGGTATTATAGAGTGCTGAAAAACATTAATTGGGATTTAAACTAGGGACCCCATATTCCAATTCTGAGAATAGGAGAGGGACATAAAGCTAAATGTAACAGGATGGGGGGAAATATGATAGACCAAATTAAAATTGGATCCTGCTTATGCAAATTATGATGTGCTCCCATGTATCTAGGTTAAAAGATGACTGAATTCCTTACACAAAATCCTAGAACTATAGTTTGATCACAAACAAAAGTCTGAATGTGAAGTCACATCCCTCCACCCATCATTGCTGGGGTATTCTTTGGTGAAAATAAAAAGGGGTGGAGGGTATACATAATAATAGTTAACATATCCTGGTATCTGAGTGGTTGAGGTTTCAGTGGTATTATAATACATGTGTGTGAATCAAATTGCAATCACATCATAAAGAACCATTTTTATTTGTACTCAATGACAAATTCCTCTGCTTACTAGTATTATAAATACCAGTGAACAAGGAACATGCATCATCTATATACATTATTTTAAGTTGTAAAACAATATGCAGTCATATCATGAAACAAGAAAGAAGGTATTTGCCTGATCTATCCATGAACCCTGGTTTGGAATGGTGACATCTTGCCGATACTGCAAAAGACCTATGATTCTTATTGATCTGCACTAAGCAGAATGAACTGCTCAATGCAAGGCACATTGTGGAGAGTAATATTCCTTCCTACTACTTTGTTAGGATGACCTAATTAGAAGTAACATATCTCTTTTTCTCAAGCAGCAGCCCCATTCGCTGGAGTATTGATCCATCAATAAGTTGCTACAAGAAGCCTTTTTTACTCTCATTCAGGACTGATAATGATGTCAATGTAGGCTTATTGTTTGTTTGTTTGTTTGCCCTGATTATTCCATGACATCATGCACTTCTACTTGTATAACATGTATGTCATTGCGAGATTAGTTATTCTCTCAGAGGAATATAAGAAATTTAATCAGCAAAGTAAACTTAGCAATTTCAAATGCCTTTTTTTTTTCATGGGCCACAACACTCACCCGAGTCCCCTTGGTGAAGCCTTTAAAGATATCTATAGTGCAACACTTCAAAAACCAAATTGCGGCCCCATAGTTTCTAAACTACCTGATGATAAGATCTATGACAAATTGTGCCATTGTGGTTCTTGAGATGAATACTTTCTGTAACAGCAGTTGTGATTTTAAGCCTTACCTATGTTGTCTGTATCCTATATATAGTCCTATGTAAAACTTCAGATTTTGAGATTTTCATGCGTACATCAGACAAGTTTGCCATCAGAAATTGCTTCCCATCTGAAAATACAAAATTTAAAAAAAACCAATGAAACTCTCTAAACCATCAGGCCCATGGGCTAAAACACTCACCTTGCTTATATAGAGACCTTATGGCAATACAAACACTGCCTCAAATGCTATTGAACCACAATATACAAGTACAAACTAATTATTTTACTTGCTTTTGGAAATATTCTAAGATTCCCAATTGCTACATCGGTAGGTCTCTATTGTATGACAACTCTAGCCTAGAATGTCAATGATATAATTCAGCAATGTACCTAAAGTAATTAGAGTGTAAATATTTACGGTTTACAAGATGTTTCTCAACAGTTTACATTTTTTGGTGACATTGTATTTTCAGGTACAATTCACTTGCACCCTATCTTGTTTCTATAACAAAAAACTTGGGATATTTTACCAGGGTTGCTTTAGAGTTTCGATATTTTAACAGCTCCTGGTCATGGCAAGCAAAATTGTGAAGTCAGTTCTTATGTATTACAGAGTTTTTTATGTATGGACATTGTTAAGCTATTGTAGCAAAGAATCTTTTCATTCTTTACCCTAACAAATGCAAGAGATTGCAACTGTGAATTATTTTAACCCAGTATGAAATCCCGGAAAAACTAATAACCATGATCAAATTAATGTACATCATCTACAACATCAGATTGGCATACAGTAAAATCTGGAGTCAAACAGGGATGTGATCCGTCAGCATTCTTATTCATACTGGCGATTGACTGGATCATGAACAGTGCAACACAAAATGGTAAATACAGTATCCAACAGAAGTTGATACAACTTGACACTATCCCGTTTATTTTGGCTCTAATTGATGCTAAAATTGCAGTCGTGCCTCCGCATGTGACTGGCTTGTAGTGCCACCATTTTTGTTACAATAATCACATACAGGTCCGTGTTTGCCCAACTCCCTATTGTGTATTCTTTATAGGAGTTCTGAGATTGGTCACTGTTTTTTATACAGCTATTTTGTTTTCTTTCTGTTGTTTGAAGTGATACATACTATTGGAGCCTTTGCTCTTTCATTCAGGCATTCACGATCAGTTTAATTTGCCGCCCCGGTATTACAAAAACATATCGCGATACGTATTGCCAACAACGGAATCGGGATCTCACTGGTTAACCAGTAATATTGCACAGCACTACAAGATATGGTAAAATAGTCAACTCCTAAAATGTACAATTTGAAGATGTTATACTGCAGATGTATTTAATGTCAGATTGAATTTTGTTATTTTCGTGTCTAGGAGAAAACAAAAAAAATAAATACAATACAAATTTTTTATTCCAGAAAATATTTATTTTAACGTCAGAAATATCCTTTACTATTTGACATCTATTTATAGATCACATATTTCGCCCGTACTGTAATCATCACCATTGTATTCTTGCACTTTGTTGTGTAAATATATCTAGTCAATCAACTCATTACAAAACACACAGATGCCAAAATAAATTTCCAACGTAATTAAGAATGATTACTATCAAAACAGTACAACTAATTTTAAGATAGAGTGTTATGAGTATTGACACTAACACGACAAGAGTGCAGGTAGATCTACGGATTTCAGCTAACCGCTCATGCAGACAGTGCATCTGATATGCCACCGAGACAAAATTCATCTGAATGTCACATCTAATGTCATTTCTAAGAAATCTGTAGATCCACCAGCACTATGTCATTCATCTGTATGTCACATCTAATGTCATTTCTAAGAAATCCGTAGATCCACCAGCACTATGTCATTCATCTGTATGTCACATCTAATGTCATTTCTAAGAAATCCGTAGATCCACCAGCACTATGTCATTATCCACACCTTTCTTCAGATGATCCGACATCTGGGCCGCATAGAGACAGACACACAAACTAAAATACATGACTTGCAAAATTTACAATGATGTGATTACTTTCGGATTATTTTCTTTTGAATCATAATCAAACTGTACTGATTGTTTTCATTTAAAAGAGATTGCAATTATATTTTTAAAGGATATGTTTTCATAGCAGGGGGTACATACTGTACACATAAGCACACAATACAAGATACCTTACAGTTTATTTTTTATTGACTTTATGAAACTTTACAGTCTCAAAAACTGACACATAAATAAAATTAGATTTGTCTGAGTGACACAAATGCCCTCGCCCATGGGCAGGTTTTATACTTGTCAATTTCTTTAAGCAAGTAAAATTTAGGGTGGGCTTGTAAATTTCATAACTTGTTCACCCACATGGTAAATAAAGCTATTGATAAGACTCATTATAATATCATTGGGTTTGGCATTCCTGAAGTCATGATTAATTCTAATACTGCTTAGTGTTTCAATGACCTGTGAAACAAAAAGCAAGCAAGGCGAGACAATTGAAATTGTCCTCATTCTTTAGCATTCAAGAGAAGCGGCCTAGTTTTCCTCAAGCTCAGATGATGAGCATGTTAAGTTGTATGAAAATGAAAACGGGGCTCAGGTTCAAAACGATTTTGAACCGACAATTACTCAATTCTCAATCCCGCAAAAAAAAAAAGTACCACACCGAAAATACAATTTTTGTACCATGTATTGAATGAACAAAATATTTGAATTGAAAGAAACATGTTTCACACGGTTTTTATTTTACATTCCTTGAATATAAATTAAAATTCTCATTAAAAAAGGATTTTATCAAATAATGATTAATTATGTGACGCAAACTGCTCGTAAACTTAAGCCTGGGACTTGCCTTGAAAATACCTGCATAGTAACAAAAATTTAACCCCGATATGAAATATTGTAGATCGTGGGCTGATAAATCTTGTGGGGATCCGGGTTAGAATAGGTCCTCAGTATTCCTTGCTTTTCTTAAGAGACAACAAAATGGGGCGGTTCTTTGAATGAGACCGCAAAAACCGAGGCCCCGTGTCACAGCAGTTGTGGCATGATAAAGATCCCTCTCTGCTCAAAGACCATAAGCGCCAAGCATAAGCCTAAATTTTGCAGCCCTTCACTGGCAATGATAATGTCTCTATATGAGTGAAAAATTCTCAAGTGGGACGTTAAACAGTATACAATCAATCAATCAAGTTCAAACCCTGTTTAAATTGCTACAACTCTGCCACAAGTCATCCAATTGGACCCATGTAAGAACCTGACCTGTATATTATTCTCATGATATATACATGTATCTATATTTCAAATTTCAATTCAAGAGTTCCATATGACAGAATAAATTAACAGAAACTGAATTGAATTTGTTTGCGTCCAAGTGACTCAACTCTTCCAGAACTTAAATGACGGAACCAAATATGAACTTGACCTGCATATTTTCAGGATGTACCTCATTCCTAAATTTCAATTCAAAATGTTCATGGATGCTTGAATTGTTTGGAAATTTTTTTGTCCAAGGGGCACAACTCTGTCAAGAAGCTTTTGACCTGACCCAAATACTAGTGATGGGCAATCGGCAGTGAAAGCGAAATGTCGTCGGACCGACGGACATGTCCGGTAATTTGACTCTCGGTCCGGTAAACTTCGTTATATTTTCGGTCCGAATGTCCGGTGACTTTCCAGCAACAGTATCGAAAACTACGCAGCATTTTCCCCCTTATATAACTGGTACCGATAAACGGTACCATTTCCAATGCCAAAAACTGTTGATTTTTCCCAATTTTGAGACTAAAAGTTCCCAATTTACTTGCCGAAAAATAGACCGCTGAAATCGTAATTTTCTTAGTCTGAAATGTTGTACGAGTTAACTAAAATGTTCCCTTTCGGTATTAAATCGAAAGTACAGATCATGGCAGTGTGTTTTGTACGATGATTCCTTATGTTTAACAACAACAAATATTACCGTAAAAAAGTTTGTAAAGAGATGAATATTTCTTGTTTTGTTGTATTTATTCTTTTCTTTTAGCTGAAATCATTTGCTGTTTCACAACAACAAATATTACCGTATAAAAATTTGTTTTGTTGTATTTTTTCTTTTCTTTTAGCTGAAATCATTTGCCTATACATTGGTAGAAAATTCCCAATTTGTTCGATTTTGACGCTATTTTTCCCAATTGAATGGGTACCGGTACCAGTGGGTAGAGAAAAAAATTGCTGCTACGTTTCGACTTCCAGTTCCATTTATAAAAAAAAAAACATACAAAAACGCCAATATGTTCCAATTAAAATGGAACAGTAATGCAGTCCACAGTAAACCTTTAAAACGAAAATCCAATGACCAGGAGGCTCAAAGTCTTTCATGTTTTAATATAAAATTACTACTACTTTTTTTCGGTCTGGTAAAATGTGATTCGGTCCGGTAATGTTCCTGTGTTTACCAGACCGAATGTCCTGTAAAACATTTCAACATTTCGCGATCACTGAATCGGTCTAAAATCATAATCGATAATCGTTTTGTAATTGGGAATAGAAAACTGATCGATTCTCGATTAATGATCATTTTTCTATGATATTTAAAAAAAATATTTTTCATTCAATATTATTTGTTTAAACCTTCTGCACCACCATGTTATTATCTATGACGTCATAATATACTTAAAAAAACCTTTTCCCATCATTCGTTTATGACGTCGTTATGTACGTGAAATGTTAGGACGCCTTTATGATGTCAGGCCATTTCAAAACTATTTTAAAATGTAACGCCTGAGGATTATAAAATGAAAGCGCTTGCGTTAAAATTTTGACTTTGTGTACTGTTTATTCTATTTCTTTTAAGATATATATATGGATAATACACATGAGAAATGCAAGTTAACAGAGGTCAAGGTTTACAGTTAGCTTTGCGTCTCAGTGCAATGGAGCACAGTACAACTCATAGGAGTTTTCCGATTCTGTAAGCCACATTGTTTACACAACAGGAAATTTTTAAAGTGCTTCACATCTCTTCTAACAGGAAAACAAAGGTGTGAAAAAGATTAAGTGGTGGGATTTTCACATTATAATACAGGGATTTTGCATCTTGAAAGTATTATGATAATGAAGTAAATTTACATTCATTTAAAAAAATTTTTTTTTTAAATATCATAAACCATATCATATTAAACTGGTACTGTAAACAAACTTTTAATCGTGGCTACTCTATTTCGTGATTCACCTGTGGTAAACTGGTTCGTGACGAGTAATTATCCCGATTGAGCCTTTTTCAAGCCTATGACAGACATTCAAGGACTGGTTCACAATGAGAAATATTTGTGATGATGAGGTTCTCATGCAATTTTCTCGCATGCGAATAAAAGTTGGTTTACAGCATTACACTTGATTATTCTAAACTGTGACTATCTACTGTATCAATACAGTTGCACAGGGATTAAAATTAACGGGTCGCCTGAGGCGACTAAATACTGGTACGGGCGACGAAAATTTTGTAAGGCACTGACCCGGTTGGTGACCAGAATTTCCTCTATGTCCAATGTTGTAATATCGGTGATAAACACAGTTTCTCATTGAAATCAGTTTGTGTTTATTATCTTTTTAAATAAAATAATAAAAAATTAGATCGGCGAATCTCTATAAGATTTTTTTTAAATAAGGCGTGTTACGTAGTAATGTTACGGAATTTCAAATAGTGATTTGGGTATCTACATTTACATTGCGTGATATGTTTCCTGTTAGTTAAGTCGCACATGGGTGAAGATTAGCCCGATTAGGAAAATCCAAAAAGCATCATGTGGGGATTTATTGAAAGGATCCCACAAATAAACGAAAGAGAGAATACAATAAAAACTGTGAACTAACAAGAAAGAGAAAATTCCAAATTTCGTGGAAGGAAAACAGTTCGCGGTTGGAGTTAGACAATGAGCTAAGCATGTTTTGCACGTTCCCCAAGCATGGAAAAGGAATAGAACACAAGTTCCAGTACATGCAGTGAATAATAATAAACAATAAAGTGAATTTTTCTGACAAAATGTGTTCTTCGTTATATGGGCTAGTAAATCTCATTCTGGGCTGGTGAAATTTGAAAGTTGGTAGCCCGTTTGGCTACTTAATTTTAATCCCAAAGATGGCCAAGGTCACAAGGACAAATATTGTACTAGTAGAAAGATCTTGGCACAGTCTGCGAAATTAGTGGTAGTCCAAACGCCCGAGGCCAGTGATTTTCCTGTCGGACTTGTAAAACCCGCTTGGCAACAAGTCCGACTGACTTCTTAAAAAAAATTACCCATCGGGAGTTTTAATTTGACAATCGGAAGTAAATAAATATTACGCGAATGCTCAAGTCATAGAATTAGAATAACTCGCCCCAAACAAAGTCATTTGTCCCATTAATTACGCATCTTCACTCAGTCTGTTCCGGATTTGTCTTGAAAACTATTCAGATTTTGCATGCGTATAATTTACTTTCATTTTCAACGACTTTCATTATTCAATGTCAGTCTTGAAGTATTTTGCCAGGGCAGTCCCTTGCAAAGCACCAAAGCGCAAGGCCAATGATGATAGACCTTTTTTTCCCTGGCAAGTGAAATTGAGTTCGGGCAGGTGGATTTCCTGAAAACGGTTGCCCGAATGGCTTGTGGTTTGCAAATCTTAATATCATTGACTGTTGGCACAAGAAATGCTCATCTGCAATATGAAAGCTAATATTTACCATTTAGAAGTTATGACCAATGTCAATTTTTTTAAAAGTAGGTCAAATGCCAAGGTCAGAAGGTTTAGTAGCAACAGAAAGGTCTTGTCACAAGGAATACTCATGTGAAATATCAAAGCTCTAGCATTTACTGTTAAAAAGTTACTGACAAGTAGAGGTGTGCGGTATTACTGGTTTAACGTTGTACAGGTATTTTTCTGGTGCCGGTATGTACCGCGGTACACGAGGCGAAATACCAGTATATTCAAGTCTGATAACCCTTAACAAAAATATAAAATTGAAACAAAGTAAAAATATTAAGAACAATTAATTAAAGAAATTTGTGTACGCAGTGACTCACTTTATTTACATCGTTCCTTCGTTGTGATGTAATGAAAGGTAAGTCTGTTAACTACACAATCGGTAAAACATATGAAGTATAAAATGCGATAATTTGATTATTAATGATACGAAAACAAATCAAAATTAAACAAACAAAAAAATAATAGAAAACATTTCATTAAGTAAACATTTTAATATATAAGGTAGATTATAAAAATTGTTTTTTTATGTTGTTTGGTTTATGCGGATCAAATACCATTCCCGCCTATTAGGCTACCTTGAGGTGCAAGAATGTAGGAATTGTGGTTGAAGAACAAGAACACGTTCGTGCGCACATGTTCTCGTTATTCTCTTTAGAGAAGTGGACAGGCGTATCCTACATGTAGAAGTTTTCGTCATTCGCAACTCTACGAACTTCTAGACTTTGAGATCGTGTCAAATAAATTCCACAGGTTTTCCCCCTATTAGTTATTTTGATAGTCGTTCCAGTCAGTAGTCTAGTCACAGACGATTCTAGTCATGATAAAGAGACACTGCTATATAGTATGTACTATATGCTTACTTTTATCAATGGATCAAACTTTTGTTCTGTTAACTGGCTTCAAAATAAATTTAAATAAGATATTTTCCTTATTATTTATATTTGTATAAATTGAATGCAATTTACAATCAATAAACTAATAACTGCTTTTTATATACAATAAATCACAACTAAAATTGAATCAGAATATTGAAAGATTAAATCTGCGATATTATACCGTGGTATGTACCGCGGTATTTTGCAAATACCACGGTACCTTTATTTTCTGCAGTACCCAACTCTATTAACAAGGTTAAAGTTTCAGACAGAATGACAGACAGGACAAAAACAATACCCCCCCCCCCCCCCGATCTTGGGAGGGGGGGGGGGGGCTTAAAACATGTCGGACTACTTAGTAAACTCTCCATGGCACTAGTCCACACGGACTAGTGAAAATCCAGACATCTTGAATTGGTTAGGAGTTCAGCAAATTTGTCCAAGTCTCTGATGTGTAGAGGTCAGACAAGTTTGATTGCCAGTGACCAGATAGCTCAGTTGGTAGAGCACCTGACTGGAGATTCAGGGGCCCTGGGTTCGAATCACGATCTGCTCCATCGGATTTTCTCCCTTCCTATCATTTGGTATCATAAACCAGCCCCTGGAACTGACAGGTTAAAAATGTCTGCCAGGACGGGATTAAGATCCTGGGTTGATATCTTCCAAGGTGCAGAGATATATAGGATGGGCAGGAGGAATGTGGTGGTCAGACAGGATCGATGGCTGGAGGCCAGATTATGAGATAGCTCAGTTGGTAAAGCACCTGACTGAGAACAGAGATTCAGGGGGCTTAGGTTCAAATCCCGGTCTGGTCCCTTACTGATACACAATGGATGTTTGAAGTTATGGTTGAATACCTGCATGGTTAAGCTTTTGCATGACAATGACATTTACACTACAGATGTTTGAAGCTATAGTATGAATACCTGCATGGTTAAGCTTTTGCATGACAATGACAAGCTGACCTTCCAGACAGTGGAGGTTTATAAAAGAATGCTTCTGAAGAAAACAAAATAAAGTATGGCTGTCCTTTTCTACTGTGGGTGTCAGAAACTGAATTGTTTGCATCTGTAAATATTGTTCAAATGGTTTTATTGAATACCATTGAATAAAAATTAATTTATTATCATTTTATATGACATAGTGGACCGACTACTGAAATGCTTTGCGGACTATTGAACTTTAATAGTCACTTGTCTCACTGTCTGTACAGACTAGTGCTTGAAAAGGTTAATTCTGAATCCTGATAAGCATGCAATAAAACACAGTTCAGTTCATTACGATCAACATGGACTATCCTTCAATTTTATTAATTTTGATGATAATTAACTTCTTTGAAGGTCAGTTCAATCTCTCACCACAATGTTACATCTTTTTAGAGGTATTACTTGAGAATTTTTTTTAATGTAACATGAGCTATAGTATAATACTAAACTTTGGACCTTAATTAGTAGACCCCACCCAAGCCCCATGGGTCATAGTCAAGATTGCTTGTATATTAAATTTGTACTCTGGGCTTGTGGTTCTTCCTGCTTATTTTTATGTAAAGGTACAAACCCTTTTTAATGGTAACCACGCCCTGATTATGGGCAATGTGGTTTAAATAAACTAATAAATCTATACTGTTGATGAAAATTCTGCATTCTCATATGACAAAATATGCCCTTATGGTTTTTCATTAGAAGATATTTGAAGAATTGTGCCACATTTCCATGCAAATTAAACTCCTACTCAGTACTGTAGCCCCACCTTAATCTAAGGGTCATGAATCTTAACTAAATAACCCCCAATAAGAGACTTTTTCTCTCTAAGAGTACCCCAGAAGATTGAAAATGAAGACTTTTCTGTATCTTTAAACCCTATTGCACCCCCATTATTGGCTCAGACTTGAATTTTCATAAAAGTGTTGGCTTTTGAGGTCCTGTGGTTCTTAATAAGATTTTTTAATTCCACACCCTAATTTTACAATTTCTTCATTCTCTAAGGAAGGTGTGGTTCTTCATTTGAAGAAACTTGAATCCCTTTTACCCAAGGATGCTTTGCACCAAGTTGTTGTTTGAACTTGTTTCAGTGGTTTTTGAGAACTCAGAAATGTGTGAAGATTATTACAGAAGGTCATATTGACCAAAGACATCCGACAAATGTTGGATAAATTCTACGATTAGAAAAACTTTCAGCTCAGGTGACCATGTATAAGCTTCACCTTAGCATAATGGTTTTCATCTTTGTTTCTTTTTCCACACCTGGAGCATTTGATTAGCACAGACAGCCAATAACGTCTTTCTGGATTCAAGTTGAAAAGAAGGAGCTTGAAAGTATTTTTTTAACAATCAAATCCTGTATATCCCGATAGCTATATAAACCTAGGTAAAAAGTTTAAGGTTCTATCGTTACCTGTGGACCATAAGGAGGCCGAGAAACGGGTTATTTTACTGTACGCTACGTAACCATGTACACCACGGAATTAATTCATATTCCCTTCCAATTGTACTTTAAAAAAAAAAAAAAATATATATATATACCTTTTAAAAGCAGATTTCATATTTTATGATTTCGACACTCCATCTGAAAACTTCCGCGAAATAGTCCCCATTTCAATGTATATTCCAGTACGACGGAATGGGCGGGAAAGTGTCATAAATACATGTATGATTACAAATATTTGCATGCATTTACAATTTTAAACAAATGCTAAGACAGGGAGTATTTTTGTCTCTTTGCACGCTAACTTACTCAAATTACGTAATCCCTTTAAAATTTTATACCTGATTATTAATAGTTATGCAGTATTTGTGCAACTGCTATTTTGTACAAGTAGTGCATGTTACTGCAGGTTTAGCGTTCACTGGTGCAGGAATACACACTGCGCCGGTGCATATAGGCGACTTACACAACTATTACGCAATTTGTTTATAAATCGAGTTTGATGCACACTGCAGTTTTTCATGCACGGAAATGTACCAACTTCGATACCATCGATTTCAAATTACTAATATTCCAGGAAGTTTATTTACCAACAATAGAAAACTGGATGTTCTTTTTTTCCAATTCAGGATTTTTTCTGAGAATTAAAATGGCTTGTTATATCATCTGCTATAGTGCTACGCTGTGATTATTCACCAGTGTTGGAGTGCTTATATTGATCGTTGTTGCATTTCGTTGAAATTGTATCAACAAATTCAATCGGACCAAGATCTACGTATTGCATAAAAAAAATTCGCAAGAAAACGATTGGAAAGATTGCTCACCTCAAGTGATCTCAAATGACCTGGTCACCGCGAACATCAGTCTGTGTTAACCCGCTCTAGCACGTCGACCTGAAATGCCCTATTGGTGAGGGCGGTATGGCCTGCCAAGCTTCAGCATACCAAAGAAATGATGGGAGTGTAACCTTGAACGTTTTGGACAGGTTTTTTTTTTCTCCACCAGATGGATCCATAAAATTAATGATACTATATCCACACAATTTATAAGACTTTTAAAAAATCACGAAACATAACTCGCATGATTATTCAAAACGCCAAGAATCCATAGATTGACCTTCCCTCAGTAGGGCAGACGAGTTCCTAATTCTCCCTACTGCAACTGCTGACGACATAAAGAGAGGCACGGTTTACAGAAGTAAGCGATAAGATGATTGGTTAAAACTAGCGCAATAAATAGGCGTACTCCTAGAAAAATATTTCATTGGATTTTTTTTTTTTTTTTTTTTAAAAAGAAAGAGATAACTACTAGTACCACCAATTCAACAAACGTTTTATAAATGTGATTAAAAAATTGTAATAACGATCGTACGATCAGTTCCGATATAAAAAATTTAATAGTAGGCTTTGTTTAACGGACATTGTTGAACACTGTTGCCCGTTATTGACAGGGTAAAAAAAATCAGTCTTGTGTGTGTATATATGCATGTAGCATTCACTTTTCTATTTATTTTAAAAATGAGGAAAATCGCTGAATTAAAGCACAATAAACATCTCTAAACTATAATCATCTAAATTGCATCGTTACTTACACTTAAACTCCGTAATACCACCTATTTGAATTTTCAAAAACAAAAAACAAAAATCTGAGCAACAGCACTGGTTTATATAATTCAACTTCAATTGTTTCCCCTATCGTTTAGTTTTAAGAGACTTAAAACGAAGCAATGGTCCATTTAAAGAACACGAGGCTTGTCAAACAAAATGGAACTATAATAGTACATATTTGGCCATGGACAGTTTTTCCAATAGTTGCTTTATATAAAAAAAAAAACACCACCCGTTTAACAGAAAATACAAGACTTTCTTTTACATTCTGAAACCATCAGGAATATTGTTTTTATTACATATAGTGCACAGTGTCTTAGAATTTTCAATTGTATAATATATTTTTTTTTTCAGTATCCTAAAAATCATTCCATGCAATTTGACATAGTAATTAAAACAAATTCAAGTATGAATCTGAACTTGAACTCAACAGGATGAAATGTATGTATATGCTCATTATTATTTTTTAAATTCTAGGGCAATCAATATCATGATGATGTTTACATCGACTACTATATAGTTTATTGACAAAGGTAATGAACACCAAAACGTTGTCAACATAATTGATAATCTAAATGAACTAACGAATTGGCAAAAATAAAATCATATGAATGATGGTTTTTTTTTTTTTGTTTTTTTTTATCTATAGTCAAATAGTTGAGAGAATATACACAAGTAATACAAACCTTTGGCATAGATTTCGTATCCATTAGCAACCGACTAAACATTTGCCATTTTATTTGTTGGGAACCTTTGCTCTTGGGACCCGCCCTGTCTGGGATTTCCATTAAGGTGAAATGATAAGAAGGGAAAAGAAGAAGGTTTTTTCTTTTTGAAATTGTTTTCTAAGTTTTAGTGAAATAAAATAAAGTGACTCATTTCAATGCTTACAATATATATAATTTCTATGTCTTCAAAATTGTAAAGGGTTCCAATCGATCCCCTAAATGGATTAATTGTTACTGTCCCTCTTTGTCTTGTAAACAATGTGGGTTTTTTAAAATTTAGAATTCTGGAATTATTCAAACAGGGTAAAAAATTACAAAGAAGGGGGGTGTTGCGATATTTTATGTGGGAAAAGGTTTTGTAGATATCTCTATCAAATTATTTAACTGGTATAAATCACAATATTTGCACAATATGCATATATATCATATTTTTTGAATTTTGCATTGAAAATATTTGGCATACTCCTTAAAACTTGATTGGTTTTAGCACATTTTATTGTAACTGAATTTAAAAAAGAACTCGTTTTTGAAATTTAGAACACTTTCTCCCAAAGTCCCATAAAACAGGACAGACACAATATGTACAATACTCGTGTTATTGGAATTACAATAATCTCACACTCTAACAGTAATATTTTAACAGCGTGTTTTTTTTTAAGTACACTTTCAAATAGAAATTTCTTCCAAGAATACTTATAGCAAAGTATGTTCCATTTTTCAAATTCAAACCCACAAATCAAATAAAACAAACAGTTATAAAAAAAAAAAAAAAAAAAAAAATTAAGCTAGAGTTGAAAGGTACAATAAGTAATATGAAAGGAAAACGTTTTCCATATGATTTTTTCCTCTTATTTTGCTAAAAAATATAAATTTAAAAAAAAATAAAAAATAATTATCACTGTATTAAAAACTATGCAACAGCACACTTTCTTCGATCATCTGTTAGGATTTTTTTTTAAAAATTTCATTTATGAATTAATTAATACCGGCACATGTATAAACACTAACTGAAATGAAAGTAGGCACTTTGAAACAAATACCTTAAATATCCCCTCATTGATAACAAAGAGTGGATTATCTAGACGTTGCTACATGAATTATGATGTATAATTTTGAAATATTTCTGTCCCTTACTGATTTAATAGTTAACATTTCGTACCTATAAAGGGGATTAATAATCATGACAAAACTCTTTTAATTCTAAGAAAATAAGTTTATCTAATTATACCTATCTATGTGGAGGGAATGTATAGATTTTTTTTTGTCATTTTGTCTTGTTCCCCCACCCTCAAATACTTATTGTAACATCTAGAATTTATTTCTTCGTGTTCACTTCACCTCTAACATAGACGAGTATACCAAAGTTTGGTTATTTATCTATTCATGATTATTATGCTAATTTTTTTTTTAAATGTGTTTCATTTTAAGACTTAAAAACACGAAATAGAATAAACTGCAAGAAAAGGAATAGGTAATTCTAAAGGTCTTTAATTTTGTTTTTGTTTTTGAATTCTTGTGTTTGCATAGAAAACAATAAATTAGTTATTCGTCTTAAATCATTATGTATGGAGTAAATAGAATACCTGGATAAAATATAAATAGCTGTACATGAATGAATAAATAGACTCGTTTTTTATTATACACGATTCACATTTTGACATTATCAGTTAGTAGTACTAGAAAAAGACAAGTTGTGATTGATCATTTCTAGAACAAAGATTATCAAAGAAAAAACCCTCAATAATTTCCATCTGTTTGAAAATATTTTATTTGATATAATCTGTATAACTATTAAGCTTTATCGTGTAGTTGTAGGATGAAAAACAAAGGGTACAGAAGGCGGTACTCTATATAAGTAATGTAAATGTGTAAAATAGAATCCCTTGTTTAAGTTTCTGAATTTTCTTAAATGATATGTTCATTTATGCGTCGATGTCAGGAAAATTGAGTGGGGAAAAAGAGAGAGTGACAAAACAAAACCTCCCGTAACAAAGAGTTTTATTCTGTAATCACAACTCTCTCTCTCTCTCTCTCTCTCTCTCTCTCTCTCTCTCTCTCTCTCTCTCTCTCTCTCTCTCAATCTTTCTCTTTTCACGGGCATCATGCCCTCAGTCTCATGTGCGGCAAGCCTAAAAGAGTTATACCTCTTTCACGCATTGAATTCATTACATTTTAATATCTCGGATCATTAACATGCATTTCATTGTACTACATTATCCATATATGGAAGGTTTTCCGAAGTTTTCTGAATTTGTAACCCAATTTCATTGATCAGATTATGTTCAAACTGGTATCATCAAACGTAAATGAGCCATTATTTTAAAATCTTAAAAGTCATATTTGATATAGATAACAAATAATTTGAATATTTTCTCTGAATTCAGTAATGGACACATGTATGCTTTTTAAAAATAAGAAAACAACGCATTCATACTTTGTATGCCGTGTCTGGTTTGTGTTTATTATATAATGAAATATATAAATATAGAAGCACGCGGGGCAATGACCCGCTCCAGATATGTCTGGTAGATACAACACAGGTTTAACTGCACTCCACAGAACGTCGCGCCGACGATTTAATGCCCTAGATCCATGTTTATATATAAACACATTATTCCTCTGTTGCGCGCCATTATGTGACTTGATTTCCCTCCAAAAGCACAGTCCATTGCAAGATTTCATCGCTTTTTGGTTGGTTGTCTGGTACCTTACTCAGCGATAAAAAAAAAAAAAAAAAAAAGTGAAGAAGAAGTTGAAGGAAAAAAAAATATCACAACATTTTCAATAAAGTAATATTTTATACTTATGAAACAATATTTAATTCAGAGGCCTAAGGAAAAAGTTAGACAGCGCCTATTACACTCTTTCTCCATACATTGCCATCTTGCTTTTCATTTCCGCTGAGTTTGAACATCTTTTTTTCACGGTTACTGTCTTTATCAGAGGATTTTAAGCTTTACCTATAACCAAAGTTCTTAAGATGCGGTCAACCTCAAATTCTCTAATAGATTTGATCCTACCCACAAACTTAGCATCTAATAAAATGCATTCAAATGCATCGGTAATTTTACAATATTAACGAGCCTCTAGTGGCACATCTGAAGATAAGCAAATGAGTCAATTAGGAATAAAAACCGCAAATCCCATTCAAGGAGGCTGTACAAGCACCCCAAAAGCACCACAGTTCTGTCCGCTTTTCTCAACAGTGAAAAAATACTATATAAAAGATTTGAATATGCATATTTTTTAATCACTGAACAACTCTTGTTCTATTTCTGCATTTATATTAACTAATAATTCGTGAAGTATTCAGAGTTTGTACGATATCAGTGAAATTCAGAGTTTGTATGCATAATTATCAAAATATAGAGTTTCTCCAATAATAGAGTTTGTACAGTGTTAAACATTGAAGTACAGTTTGCCAAATTGTTATTGAAGTGCAGAGTCTGTACAGTACCATGCAGTGAAGTACATAGTTTGTACAAGAGTACAGAGTTTGTACAATTCTAATGAAGTACATAGTTTGTACAATTCTAATGAAGTACATAGTTTGTACAATTTTAATGAAGTACATAGTTTGTACAATTTTAATGAAGTACAGAGTTTGTACGGTAGTAGTAAAGGAAAGAGTTTGTACAATTATTGGTGAAGTACACTCTGAACAACTTTAGTGAGATTCAGAGTTTGTACAACAATACTGAGCTATACAGTCTGTACAGTTTTAGTGTTGGGTACTTATTTAAAGACTGTTTCACCTAAAACATGTTTAATCAATATACATGTACCTTTATGTGTGTGTGTGTGTGTGTGTGTGTGTGTGTTTGTGTGTGTTCTTCTAACTATAATTTTCAAATACATGAAAATACTTGGCTTGTTTGATGTGAATAAGAAGGTATGAAATAGAATCATGTTGAATACGGATTTATTTCTATCTGTGAATATCTCACCTTGTGTATAATTCTGTTTATGAAAATCTCATTTTGAATACAAATTAATTTAAATCTGTGAATAACTCATTCTGAATACGATATATATTTCACTATAAACAATATTCTGTTTGTGGTGAAATTCATAATCATTTTCAAAAATATCACCGATGTGTCATTTAATTTTTGAAAATTTTATTTATGGAGCAGTGGCAAATCGAAAGCTAAACAAATTATAAAATTTCAACACAGAAGTTATAAAAATATATACGTTTCGATTGGCAAGTATTCGCTTAAATCTCATGGGTGACACAATAGATACCTCCAGCTACATGCACAGAGTAGACTGAACAGGGGTTTTGTGGACTTCTCTCTCTCCCTTTCTTTCTCTCTTTCTTTCTCTCTAGTATGTAACTTAATGATTGATATACTTTTGATAACGTTGGAATTTCTTGTCTAGACTGGCAGAAGTCTGGGACGTGTACATGGATATTATTCCCTATAACATACAGTGTACAGGTATATGTAGTCTCTGTCGAACTGGTGACATGTACAAGTCAAGATAGTGAATAGAGAGAGAACAAAAATCCGAGGAACATTTAAAAAAAAGATACCAAAAAAACAAAACAAAACAAAACCAAAGAACCCACCCAAAACAGAAATGATAATTTAAAAAAAAACTACATAAATAACAAACCAACAAAATCAAAGTAAAATTAAAAAATATAATAAAATAAAACAATAAAAAAAGAAAAAAGGTAGAGAAAAAAAAAAGAAAACCCATTTGTGTTTTTTTTTTATCTAAAAGAGAGAGTGCTAACATTTTGTTAATTTTGTTTCATAGTGACAGTGTATGTAAAAAAAAAAAAAAAATTCTTTTTGAATTTCAATTTGGCCGCGGTCGACGCCCTATTTATTCTAACTTTATTTGTGATCATTTCAAAATTTGTATTACACATTTTATTTCTTAAGAAAGCATTTAAAAATGAGTATATAGTAAGGACTGTCCATCAAAATACTGACCTAAATGCACTGGACACGCGCGGTTTTTCTTTGTAGAATTACTTCTAGATGTGCTGGACATGCGGGGTTTTTCTCTGTAGAATTACATGTATTGGTATGAAATCATGTTTGTCCAAAGAGTAAAACTTAAACGGACATCAAAATTATTATAATTATATTTCCCCGGTAGAGAAATTTCTGTTGCCTTTCTATTATTTACGTTTCTATGAAGTATTATTTCCTGATATGAATTGGAACGTATTTACAAGTCAACGGAGCTGGATTTATCTGGTTTTATATGAAGTAATTTTGGGGGAATGAATTGACAAATACATGTACCGTTGGATTTGATAGGGACACATTTTATTGTATATATGAATACATGCTAAAAAAAAAAAAAAAAAAGAAACAAATTCTAAAAAACTAATGGCTCCCAAAGAACTTGTAACCTTACAATTTTTATAAAAAATATATGTAAAATATGACCTACCTCTACAAAAATTCCTGAATATATGTTATATAAAATATTTAAAAAATCTGTTTTATATGTGTTATAAATAAAACAAACAAACAACCACAGTTCTCAACAGCGTCTAAATTATAAAGAAAACAATTAAATCGCATTCCTCATACAATCGTCTAAGATGCAGTTTATTCATTACAAACAAGCTGGACTCATACATATTTCAATTAGACCTAATACTATAGAAACATTATTCAAATTATCAGTTTAGATAAAAACCCTTCAGTTGAAATACTTAAGTAGCATATATTCATTTTCTTCTCATTGGTGATATCTAATCTTTATCTGTTGTATAATTATCTATAAAGTTTATAAAAGGGAAGACTGTGGAATAAAGTTTATCTACCGCATATACAATTTATCAGCCAATGCGTACTTTGAAAATTAAAAGTTTTTCCCCAGGTTTTCATGCGTATCTAGACGTATTATACATAGTGTTACAAATCCACGAAAAAAAAAAAATTCCTGTGACGCCATATTAAGTTTCCTTTGGATCACGTTTATCATTTTGAAAATTAAAAATTCGTTTATTAAGTTCAGTGTTAGCCCTCTTCTGATTGCATACTTTCAACTTCAAATTTCACACAGTCGGTCAGTATACCGGTGTTAAATTCTCATCTGAGTGGTAAATATTAAAAATATAAAGTCCGTATATGTTACCACGATCATACACATCCACACAAACATTGTGGGAGCAGTGAACTAGAATGACTTATTAAGTTCGATTGGATTTCTTAAATGAGAGCGTTAATCCTGATTCAAGATTTATTATTCAAACATAAATAGTTGAATAATTGTTAATGAAGCATGTTACAGAAGCTAAGTGAAGCGGGTTAAGCAGCGTCAACCTCACTACTCTGTGTTATGTAGGAAATCGCTCTCTCCCTTGTTAGCATAGTTATCGCCTGTTTAATTCATATTGCAAGTTATGTTAAAATTCAGTTTAATATCCCATAGTATTTTGGCTAATTAGTAAAAATTTTGGATGTTGAATATATACATATATACATTTGTATTTCTTACCGTAAAAATACTTTCATTTCTCACAATATTTTAACTAATCCATACACTTTGTATATATTGTTTTATATATTGTTTTATTTCCTGTGAGATTTCGCTAATCCATACACTTCTGTATGTATTAATATTTCCTATAGTTTTTGTTTTATATATATCAACTAATTCAGAAAGGGAAAGGCGGTCTAGTAAGACTGTACGGATTATGCCTCTTTGAATGTTGTGGGGGAAAATCTATAAATTGATTAATTTTTTACTGGGTATACCAAAATCGATAAATAGATGGAAGAAAGCTAAAGAGCCCTACTCAAGTCATGGTATAGTGTTTTTGAAAAGAAAGAAAAAACCCATTGTTGACCTTTATGACAAACTATTTATATTGGGTTATTTAGACAGGAAAATTCACAGCTGATTTTCCTGAGAAGAATTATCAACATTTCATTTTGAATTAATTCATCTAACAGTAATCAACAAATGAATCAAATTCATTAGTCAATGTAACCGTTATTTGTTGGGCTATTTCATCAATGAAATATTGCTGATTGCTACATGTAAATATTTCATTCTTTCTACCCCCATCCCCAGTACTGAAATCGAGAATGATTCATGAATAGATCTAAACGAAAACTTGCTTTCTTAATTCTGGTAAATCATACTAAAAATTTTTTTTAGTGCACACAGAGATGAAGAAACTCCCCAGAAATAACGTTAAATACATTGTAAACATAAATACCCTGCGTTATAAACCAAAGTCAAACATTCCGGTTGGAGTGGGATTATTTTCCCCTTTTTTATTTTTGTGTTTTCTGACCCCCCCCCCCCCCCCCCCAAAGACAGTACAAAAGTCTTTGCATATTGAAATTAAACATTCAATGTATACATCTGGCCTCAAGATCATAAACTGAGAATAGTCCAAATTTTAATTCCGTTATACCTTAAAGATTTATCTTTTTCATATGTTAAAAAAAACTGCTGGTTTATTTAAAAAAAACAAACAAATACAAACTTTTACTGAAAAGTTTATTTGTTTTTGAAAATTATTTCAAAAGTTAGCTGGATTTGAAATTTAGACGTAAGTGTATTTTCAGATTATGGTCTTGAGGCCAAGTCTATCGTACCCATATATAAATCGGAACCTGTAACTATACCATATTGTGCAAAATTCGTGTCTTTACTCAGTATGGGTGATGGGCGAGTCTTTCCTCAAATAAAAATAAATATTCAAATTTGAATTGAATTTGAACATATTTTGCAAAACTACTTAAACAACTGCTACCAAAATAAATAAATAAAAATTAAAAGGCACCCTAGGTCTAGAATAAAATAATAATCCTCGATTGTTGAGTAAAGTCTAATAATAAAAAAGAAATAGGCCCATATTTTTAGAATATGATTAAAATTGATTTCGTTGAATTCCAAACAAATGTATGCAAGGTGAGGTAAAATAATTCCTGTTGAATTTCTGTGAAAGAGGTGGGAACGAAAACGAAACCAGGGGCATTAGAAGAGGGGAAAACTAAAATCAAAGAGTGTTCCAAATTAATCCTCAACTTTCAAATATTACAGATATTAGTAAATGTTTTTAAAAAGGAAATACATCTATAAATGTATGAAATTCATTTGATGAATTAATGAACAAACAGCGTATACATATGCAGGTCAATAGCTATAGTATATATCATACAAAAGTTTAGCAATAAAGATAATCAGATTTTGAACATTTGTGTCTGTTACTGAAAACTAAATTAAAAAATTATAATGATTTCTAGACTATAAGATGGTACCCAATTAAAAATACGAAAGGCAAAGTAAAATGTGTAAACTGGAGGTGTAGCAAATGCGTACCATTAAAGTTTTGTGTTGTATTATTTGTTATGGTGTATTGTGTGGTGAAAACCGTGTAGGCTGTCACAGATAATATATACCCCAATCATATCTAATAACTTGTTTTCAAATCCATCGAATTTTCAAAGTTCAAATGTTTAAAATTTAAACGAAATGATAATTTCAAAAGTAAAGTTAAGCTTTACTTTGTGCCTACTGACAGTATAACGTTGATTTTCCTAAAATAGATATATTGTATGTAAATATTATATATGATTTCTCACCATTTTATATACAAGTAACTTAAGGTTGGAGTGAATGACTTACTATTTCGTACGACTCCGATATGATACGAAATGAATACGCCTGTTCGGCAGATTTTGGGTTTTTAAATGCATGTGTACAGACATCATTTCTAAAGGTTCAAAGGTAGTTCAAACGGACCAGAAAATGCTTATAGATCTTGGAAAATGTTCAACATCTCTAACATATATAAAACTTCCTACGAATCTCGGCCTATCGGCGATATGGCGGTACGGTTGTACCACTAGTTTAAAACACAAAACCTCCACAGTTTAGGCTCTACATTTTTATAAACTAGTGTTGTTTTCTCCTTTTTTCCCATTTAGATCTAAAAATAGACAAAATTCTTAATGAACATGACTCGAGAGAGGGAGAGGAGGAGATTATATAGCAATATGATAGTGTGCACGTGTAAGGCACGGGAAGAACAAACATGGTACATATAAAACGTATGTAGTGTGTGGTGTGTATACTATCCAGTATATATCAATACATTGTAATTCGACCAGCCTTTCATTCATTCTACAGAAAATTCACAGACCAAGGAGACAGACCACCAATCACAGCATTCACGTTTATGAAATCAAAATCTCTTAGGATTCTCCAATTTCAAGGGTTTTCTAATTCCTGAATAATTTTTTTTTGTTTATAGAATCTACAAAATTTTTGATGTTCCCCATAGAAAATCTTATTTCTACAAGACACAAAATTCCTGTAGGAAAATTCATAACTCCTACAGGATTTTTTTGGTGTGTTATGGGAGTTGGATGAAATTTCACTTCTCCTACAGGAAATCTTAATTTCCTTTTAGAAGATCTTTTCTGTTAGAATTTGTAAAATTTCTATAGGGGTTCTTTTGTTTTAATTTCCCATAAGATTTTGTAGCAAATCCATTAAAAAATTCATTTTTCATCTATGAAGTTTATATTTTTACCATGGGAATTTTTTTTACCAAAGGCGAAACTCTTTGGTGAGAGTCACATGTGACAAAGGTAGTTTTGAAGTCTGTAGAGGGCTGTCTGTAAGATGATACTAAAAAGATAAGAAGTGGCGGGCGCCGCCAATTGGGATTAAACAAAAAGTAATTTTCTCTGGCATACATGAAATGTAATAATGCAAAAAATTGAATAGTCATTTTATTTCATTCAATGGGCTATAACTGCTTTGGGATGTGCCAACAAATTCATATAATGTGCGTATTAATTTTTGGCATATTCTGTCCCAATTGTAGTTCATTAATTTTATTCACTTTTTTCAGTGATATCATATATTGCTGATAATCTAATTAATAAAATTAACATTCATTCTCCGATAGGCTCTAAAGATTACTATAAAATTAAGCAGGAAAACAACACTCTGTGCTCACTTACAACGAAAGGTCTCACTTTTATAAAATCTCGAAACATGGCCAGAAAGCGAAACTGAGATCAGACTTCGTGGTTACGGCCCTGGATTAGCTGATCAACGTTAGAAGGACGTTACTGAATATCAAAGATAAAAAATATCCAACAATTTTGAAAAGATCACACAAGACATGTTTGTCTATATTGCATCATAGGCATTAATTGATTTATTAATTAACAAACCTTTATGTATATTTTGTCTTCATGTTTCGAATACATGTACTTATAACGATAGTTTCTCAGTCTATGCAGCTTGGTGACATTTTCAGTTGATTACAATTGAAAAAGTTTGAAAGTGAAGGGGTTTTCTGCACTAATATTTCTTTTGTAAAAATTTCCTAAATCATGGTAAAAAGGACAAATCAAAATTCTCTATTTCTGCACGTGGACATAATTTACATGTTCTTTCATTTCATAGAATATCATAATATCGACCTTCTTATTCAAAGATTAACACTACTTACAAACGTATTATACATTCATATATTTGGTATTGATTTCATCAACTACAGTTGTAGTTTAATAAGCCCATTATTAAACTATCTATTTCTTGTATAAACACATCTTTAGTATTTGTTTCATTTTTAACTGAAAAAATTTTTTTTTTTGGTATCGCTGTAACAATTCCATACCAATCCAAATCTTAAATACTAGTAATAGATAAGATCTTTTAGTTACCTATAACCGACAGAGTGAATTTTGCACATCTCTCATGAATACATCTTGGAATACTAGTATACTTTTCAAAATAAAATTATCCGCCGGTTTCAATTTTAACCAGCATGTCAAGATTCTCTGTAATTTTCAGTTCAAGTGTTGTAGTGTGTGCGTCCTGCAAATAATTCGAGGTACACTACACAGAACCAGTGCTGTTCTTAAAACACACAACCTTTTCCCTTACGTATCAAAGACAACTTTGTACATTGTGATGCTAGGACACTTTGTGTTTTAATTAAATTTACCATTAACTTTCCCAAGCAACACCAAGATCATTAAAATTTTCTACAATATTAATCATAGCATTGTTATTTTTTCAATAGTACTTCCTTTTTAATTTTCTAACTTTTCTTTATGCATCAATGTGATTTGTGTATACGTTCACATTTATTCTATTTATTATGTCTTGCAAACCTTGGTTTCTGAAAATAGCACCGTATCATATGCACACGTCATTAAAAACAAAGCCACTTCTTGATTTCTATAGGTATTACATATAACGGAAGCTTTTGACCAACACTTCCCCTTACAAGACGCAGATTGTAATTAATACATTATAATTATTATTAGACCTCACTCCGAAAAGGTACTTTTTAGAACCTGGCAATTATGATTTTTTTCTATTATGTATACTGTCAAATCGAAGCACTGTCGTCATATTCATTGCATTGTGTTTTTATTTGTCGGATTTGTTAAATTCTATCTTATCTTAAAGGACACATCGCATATTTCCAAAGTATACAAAAATATGCATTTTGCCTTCCTTGTGCTTATATTAATTAATTCTAAAAGTTAGTTTGCCGAAATATTGAGATAATTAGCCACAATACGGATTTAAATTTAATTAAGCCGTCTCGTTAATTAGTTAGGTAGTCACGTGGTACAGTGACGTCACATGCGCCCCTCTGTTAGATATTTTTAAAACTCAGCTTATAGGGACCTACTTTATCTACCATAGACAACGTTTAATTCGATGTTGACAAATCCGAGTCTTATATGTTTTAGCCACCAGTGCATACAAATAGCGATGTAATATCCAAGTGTACTCATACGACGAAAAAACATGAGCAAAACTTAATTTGCACCTACCCTTGACTAGGTGCAAAACCTGGCTGTGCAGGTTTTGTATATATAAGTAAATCAGTTCACACAATAAGAATTGCACACCTAAGTAAATTTACACATATGCAAAAAAGACTTACGTATGCAAATCGTGTCCTATGAATGGGGGTATAAATAAGGTTTAAGTGCGCAGTCTTGTTGTAAGATAATTGCTTTGGTTTAAATGCTCTCGTCATTTATTTCCTCAATAAAGCTATATACTTAAAGTTCCATATAATATGGATACATCTATATCGATGATAATTATGATTTTGTCACCACGTCCGAAAAAGAAATTATAATTAAGAAATTAAGAAATCAATACCTCCAAAATCACTGCCCCCTCTTTAAGATCTCGATAATTATAATTTAGTCTCCCCCCCCCCCTTCCGAAACATCGTTACTTCCATAGGAATTCGACATATATTGTTGATAATAATATTTCTCACTTCTGAATAACTATTGTTACCTCCTTACGAAATCGATACGTGTATTATTGATAATCGACATTTAGTCCACCCTTTCTACAATATATAGTTACATGTACCTCCAAACACCACAGGGGTCAAGCAAATGCACTTAACTGTTTTAATCTCTAACTAGACAATTTGTAGTTAATAGTCAATTTTCTGATTTAAGCCCATCCAATTAATTGTTATAAAAGATTATGTAATATGCAATATTAGTTTGTAGTCATTTGTTAGTTTGATAAATGACAAATTCACACAATGTTATTCTACTTATCCTTTCACATGTACAACAAAAACAAACTGCGAGTCACCAGGATTGTTTTTTCTTCTCTGGGCAAAAGTGTGGATATAAATTTAGATACATACATTTACCTAACATGACCTTGTCATACTGACAAACAATATCAATTAATCTTGCATATTCTTTTCTTTTCTTTCTTTTCTTTTTTTCTAAAATTTAATATACACACTTTATACCCCATGACTGTACAGAGATTAGGTATATATTGTTTGTTAGTCCGTCTGTAGCGTGAACACAGCCTATATCTTTGACTGTTAGAGGGATTTCCCCAACAGTACCATCTTTAACGACCTTGTGATTTATGCAGTCGGAAATAGCGTTCACATCGTTTTTCGGTGCCCTAATATCTTTCATAAATTCTAAGAAAATCAGTTAGAAATGTGAGTATGCTGGGTGGTAAAGTCGGTACTCGCCTATAAGTTTAGTACGCGTAAGACAAACCTTTTTGAATTCTATTGCGTGGAAATAAAACAATTTACAGATGTTCGTTGCAGAAGTAATTTTAGTCCGAAAACAATTCTACACAGAACATATTTTAACTTGCATATAGAGTTTGTTGATAGGAAACGTGTCCAGAAATCGCTTTCTTTGAATAGTTTGGCCATAGGATAACGTTATATGGATGGATGAATGAATCTGTTAATTAACGAGTCAGATGAGCATTATACGTGTATATCTATTGCTTGAAGAACTTTAAAAAAAATCATATTCGCCCGTGGGGTTGTGCTTTTCCGCGGATGAATAAAAACTCCCTATGCCCTACACTATCGTGCATTGATTTGTTCATTATACCGAATGGACATCTATTTAAAAAATACATTTCATTTAAAAAAAACTACATGAGGAAATGAACTGCAACACTTCACACCGGCGTACTTTGTATGAAGCGCCAGTCGACGCGCTTTGTGAAGTATGCCGGTGCGTGAAGCGTCACGTACGGTTCATACCCGAAGTTCATTCCTTATATTTACATTCTACTTTCATTTCTGTCGAAATTGCCAGCCGTTAAAATAGACGTGATATATTTATTTGTATTCATCCGCGCATTATTTACAACTGCAACGCATTCATGAGGAATGGTTATCTTTACAATTAGTAAAGAAAACTGTAAATGTAAATATTTTTAAAATGTTTCCATTTGCAAAAAAATTCTGGACTTCATGTATACTTTGTTCGAGTCTCTTAACAATTGTCTTTTGACGTCACAATGCTACTAGAAGACAGTTTTTATTCCAAGGAAAAATGATACTTCATTTGCCTACGTTTATGGTGTCAAAGATCGGACCCCATACAATTTAAATGGATTTAATATAGTGTCTGCAAAGTCACAAAATTAAAACTTTGAAATTCTTTCCACGCACTTGACCGAATTAACCAATCAGACAGATCTTTTTTAAAAACAACTTTTACATGAGTTATATAATAATTTATCATATTTCTGTTAAAATGTTTTCTACATAAAATTTACGAGATAAAATAACTATTTTCATAGTCAGAAGACTTTCACGTTCAACAAAGCTATACCCCCGGGGTAATGAAATGCACTATTCACCTCTTGGAAAATTTGACGCCAAATTTGATTCCCTGTAATTTGATTGGATGGTGATTCATCTATACCGAATAATTCATTTGTTACTAGCAGATACCAACCTTAAATATCTAATGAAATTTTAGCTTTTGTTTATCAATCAAATGTTACTTGAAATTGAAAGTTGGCCCTGTAACCCCCCCCCCCAACCCCCCAACCCCCCCCCCCCCCCATCATTAGATTTGATCATTCCCCTCGAGCAAGCCCTCGGATGAACTAGCCCATTCACAGTCAGAGGATAAATGTATAACACACACAGGTATTATGACACAAATTAAAAGTATAAATGTATATGACATCCTGTTTGAAGAGACATGGGACAAATAAATGCGATATATATAAAATTCACGCATTGCTTGGTGTTGTATTAAAAAAAAATGTATCAAGAATCTATTGGAAAGTAATTGTTAGCTAAAATCGGCTATACAGTCTGCATTCATAAGGTAGAATATATTTTCCCCATGTTAACCTTATATACTGAAATATGTAATAAATGATGCACTTAACTTAAGGAAATGAAAATTTTCATACTTTTTATTAGCCACAATCTATCTGAAAATGAATTCATTTTCAACTTGATTAAAATCACAAGAAGTATATTCCTTCCAAGAAAAGCCCCACTGCTGAAGGTAGGTGACGTGGGTCACTGCCGAAGTTGCATGTTTGCAAATATATATTTCCTTTGAAATCTGTAACTTAATACTTGCATTATGTGTATATACACATTCTTAAACCGCGTTCTTCTTTATCATCTGAATTTGTCTACGCGTATGAGAAGAGCACATTGGTGTGCTTCCAATTTGTTATTTATCATGAAGTTTAATTCATTTCTTTTGATATCTGTCCAATACCTTTCTCATCGCAGGACAGTTTCAGATTCACATACAACGTGTGTCCCTGATTAACGTACTACCTGTGTCCCTGATTACTGTACTACCTGTGTCCCTGATTACTGTACTACATGTGTCCCTGATTACTGTACTACCTGTGCCCCTGATTACTGTACTACCTGTGCCCCTGATTAACGTACTACCTGTGCCCCTGATTAACGTACTACCTGTGTCCCTGATTAATGTACTACATGTGTCCCTGATTAACGTACAACGTGTGCCCCTGATTGCCCAACCTTAGGAAGGAGCGAGTATTGTAAGTACGGGGGATTCCGTGTCCTTTAGGGTACTTGCACTTGATGCATTCCTCACAGAACCGGAATTTAGCGTCCATTCTATGCTTTGAACAGTGTTTAATGTACGGTTGTCTGTGTTTTCAGGAAGGGAAAAGTCATCTACCCTTAACGCATACTTGCTCTTCAATGGGGGAAAACCCGTTAAATACGCAATTTCCGAAATATCAGCTCTTTTGTGATGGAGGTACGTTCAGTATTCTGTTGAACGCTTTGGTGGGTACAAGATGTATACTTACAGTATAGACTGGCTATGTAAATAGGATAAAAGTTCTGAAAGCGTCAATTTTGTTTATATCAGCCGTTGGTATGCATCAAATTGACCATTTTAAGAATAATTTGTTTGAATTAGGTTATAAAATTGAATATGAAATTATCATTTATTTCCTCTGCTACACGAGTGATACTTTTATCACAGAGAGATGGTGATTATTGATTTTTACTTCAGCTATTTTATTATCAAATACTCATAAACTTACTAAATTTGTGTATCCATGCAATTCGGGTGGTTGCATGACGTCTGGTAATCATCCTATAGGCAATATATGAACGCAGTGATAAGCATTTGTACCCACCGCGTGAATACAAGAACATATTTTGCGCCTCATCGTGCGCAAGAGTTCAACGAAGGGAACTAACTATTGAGTAACTTGGAAATTGCGTATTCACTCCCATCTGAGAATAAGATATTAACGGAAGCGACGCATGCACACCTTCCGACGGTTGTGTTAATTTGGAATATATGACATTCATGGAATTATTGCAATAGTGAGACAGGGTTTTTAAAAAAAATATTTTCACGAGTGCGATGCATATTTTACAAGATATCTTTGCATAGTATGAAAAAAGCCCGATCTTACTCTTCAAATAAAGCATTCAGCGACAGAATAGTGGATGATCTCGCTTACATTTATGACTTTTTCCATTATCAACCCAATTACATGTACTATTTTCGAAATTTATCCAGTACCAAAACAGCATTGGAGGATTTTACTCAATTTAAACCCTTGAATATCTTGAGAACCCTTACTGAATTTTCAGCGTTTTCTTTTCTGACTAACGAACGATTCATTTGTTTCTAAACTAACATGATTAATGTATCTATAATGACGTCATATAATATTAAACACGAGTTCATCTTTCTTATATATTCAAGAATATTATAAGGAATAAGCAGCCTCCTTTCTCTTTTCTTCGCTAGTTTTGTTTTGTTTAGCATGCAATAATCAAGTGGTCAGCATTCGAATAGTTTCAGAAATAAAGTGTCATTGTAAAGGTTTTTGAAGATCTTTTTTTCTTTTTGTTGTGTGATCTTCTTATACTAAAAAGTGTTTTTGGAATTTAATTATGACAGTTATGTATGCCGTACTAATAGGATGTAACAATTTACTCACTTTATGCAATTTAACTCGATTGGATTAAAAAGTAATCCAGCTAATTTCCTATTTATCAATTTATTTTCCGAGTCGGAAAGTGAGCGCCACATTTCGAAATATTCATGATCACGCGACGTTGCAAGCGGAACAATTGCATGGCGTCGCGAAAGCATGGTGGCCTGCAGGCTGTTAGCGGGAAACATTCAGCGGTACTGAACAGTCAAATGGGGTTAGAGCTATGGAAGGGGAGATAAATTTCATCTTTAACATAAAATCATTTAAATACGACTACATGCTGTAAACAAAATCCTCTTCTCCGGTGATATAATAATATTTCTCCCCCGCTCTTGTGCATACCCACCATGAACGTCACTCTTTTATGAATATGCATTAGAAAATCACCGTTTTCCCCTTGCATCGAATAGACCAATACTCATTTAATTGAAATTGTTAAAATCATTACTTTTTATAGTTTACCATACTAAAAAAAAAATGTTGTTCTGGTTTCTAACATCGAAAAAACACTGTTTAATGCGGTGGCTTTGATTGTATACATTGGTAAATGATACGGTCCTATTGTATTTAACACACACACACAGGATGTCCTATATTAAGATTGGTTGATACAAACCTGACAAAACGTTCTGTTCAGACTGTGAAGTCTGTTTCTATCACCAATGATGACGTTCCTCGATGACACCTGATTGAAGATAAAGAGATCACGGGTTCAACTGCAGTCTGCTCCATCGCGAGAAAGTTATACAACCATTAACATAAATTAGCTAATTTCATCTTATAATTTACAACAAATTGTAATTTCAAATCATCAACAATTCGTAATTATGTTATAAAATTCACGAATTTGCTACTTGAAATTGGTGTGCAAATCGTTTTTAAATTTGTTACATACACGATACGATAATGATATAAAAGGCTTTGAAAACCAATATACATTTGTGTCCAATTGAGTATTGATTTTCACAATTGATTATCGGTATCTTAAATTCAAATTAACTTATAATATGGGTTTTATTATTAACTTCACTTAAGTCATTTAAAAGATGGGGTTCAACATTCGACCTAAAAGGTTTCTCGAATTGATCCGGCACAAAATAGATGAACGAATAAGTCTTTCTTCTGTTTTCCACTACTGGTACATGTAGGTACAAGATCCAGCCAGTCCAATATATAGCGTTACGCTACAACTTAGCCACAGGGAAAGACATCTTCCCAAGCCAAGAGTTTTTGGTCCAATCCGCTCGAGAGCGCTGTGGACTGAAAACGCTTGGCTTTCGAAGGTGATGGAATAGTAGTCTCAGAGAATGACCCACGGAGTTTAAGTTTCATTTCATGCCTTTAAATGCTGAAAATCAACAAATGTTGATAAGCTCGATAAATTTTATCTATTTCTACAACAGTATAGCACAATATAACTGTTTTTGGTCATCAGAAAACACCCAAAAAAAATTATTATTTTTTTTTTTTCTTTTTTTTTTTCTCTCGTCTTGACGGAAAAGGCCGAGCGACATTTCGATTGCATTAGATGACGTGCGTTTGCCAGGTGCGGATACAGAGGAGTGGAGGATCGGTAGGAAATACGTATATTTGCGGCTGCCTGTTTTTATGCACTACCAGATGTGAAATAGTAAGTAATAGTAAGGAAAAAAATCCTTGATGTAAACGTGTATATGTAACTGGGCTCGCCTTAACGGTAGCACCGTCAACGTATTATAACGTATGAGCAACGAAATAACGTGATAAATAAGCATTCCTCGTGTTTCCTTTCTCTCTGAATGCGGATTACTTACACGATCTATGTATCTGATTAAACTGTACATCAAAAACTTGTAATCCCACCCCGCGTGTAAACAAATTCCTTCAGCTCCTTACCGTGTATGAGAGTTCACTTCCGGGAAATGACTAGGACTATTGTGATGTCACAATACACCGCGTTTACCGTAATGTAGAGCTTATGTAAAACGTAGAAAACGATTTTTACTGTTATCTGTACTTAATTTTTAGTGTACTGTATTTTGAGTAGATGGAGATCCATTGAAAGTTCTAACTTCGTTTCTAATGTCATCTCGACCTTGGAATCGACACTTGTTCCAGTGGTCGTTCAGCTTTAGACGCCTGTTTCGGTGATGGCGGTACAGCTCTTCGGTCCTCCTTTTATGACGCTCTGTCTGGATATTACTCGGAGAATCTAATATGTCACTTGTCTCGCTGTTCTACAAACTATCGGACAATTTGGTATTTTTGCGCCCGTCAACCGATGACGTGTCAAGAAAACTAAACGTGTCATGTGATTAGATAGATCATCAACTGCAGACTTCAGAACCACCTTTATCAAACATGCTAATTTTGTTTCAGCAAAATTATCTGTGGTTGTATAGATAGTGTAAAGAGGTTGAATGCGTTTCAAAATTTTGTGCATCAAATAGGGTCAATTGCCCAAATCAGCAATTCTGAGGTATAAAGTGCAGAGAACTTAAATTTTCAGAAATAAACGTTTTACACAACCCATTGCCAAAACAAAAAAAAACACCAAACAAAAAACTACAACCCCCCCCCCCCCCAAACAAACACCCCTTCTTATCATTAACTGTAAAACATTAGAAAACTCTTCACCTATCTTTCAGAACCCCTCCCCCATCAAAATCCACCTCATCATCCATAAAATACTGTTTGTTCTCCAGTATATGTACCAGATATCATGGGTGTAGGGAGCGAAAAATCCCAGCTGCAAATATAGCTATTTGCTCTACTCATTGAATCAACTCCCTTAACATACAAACCCTAACTTCAACTAGTCTGCCTTAAAAATTGTATGAAAATCAAAATATCACTTCTTGTGGATCAGGGGCCAGTTTCACAAAACTATCCTAAGACCTGTCTTGAGACCAAAATTTGCCATAATATCCATCATAGCTGTTTCACAAAACTGTCATATCTTAAGATAATTTTAAGATTGTTAGAAATCTTAAGACATCCAGATACTTGTCTTAAGTCTATACTGAACTATGTTGTGCTTAGAGATAGGTAGATTATCCGGAGGGAACGTGGTTTCAGGGACAGAAACAATCTATTAGACTATATGGAGGATGTGGACATCATTGATAAACTCCGTATACCGCGACATGTGTTCTTTACTCAATATTCGTTTAGAATATCCCATAGCCAACTTTTTCCTACTTTCGCTGTTTAGGCATATCCACTTTTTCTTCATTTCTTCACCCGACCGGACATAATCTGTTGAATTCACAGCATCTTAAAAACAAATGTCCCCCCCCCCACCTTGTCAAACAATACTGATATTTCAGCAACTGAAAAGTTTGGGAATCGTTTCATAAAATCTTTTGACACCGATTTGTCTGAGTGCATGCACACGAACTTCGTAGCCGCTGTGTGATCACAATTAAACGTATTCGAATACCATTCATTTATTGTTTGTAGGCACAAAAGCAGTGTTGGGTGAATCTATTTCATCACGTTTTTATGTTTATTTAGTTTTCGTACTATTTCATTTCATTCAGTTATAGGCTTTTTCACATAGGAAAGCCTTTGCGCCCAGTATACATGTACATTGTATAGTCGAACATGCGTATACTTACACGCGTTTTGTTCGATTAATGCGTCGTTCGTTATAAGTTTGCTTAAGTATTACTTGTGTCTTTGGTTTTCCCTACCCACCCACACCCTCGTTTACTGAATACCCTTTTTTGTATTCAGTATATTATTTTGTTGAATAAAACAAGTGCGGCGTTGCTAACTTGTAACAAACGCAACAATCTAGATTGTCTTTTTCTTTATATTTCAAATTAGTTAAGCAAATATTTTATTTTCGGAGGAGAGGAATGGGGAGAGAAAATAAAAAAATATATATATATCAGACTTTGATATAGTGTTTCTACAAAAATGTCATTCAATGTTTTAAATTTTTGTATCACAATTTCTGAAATCAAATAGTACACAAATCGAATGTAACTTTTGAAATACGAAATAAAGTGTAGGTCACATGATTTAAAAAAAACAAGTACAGTGTATCAAATTTTATAGATATATTAGATAATTACAAATGCCTAAAATCGCAATATTTCAACTTCCTTTAATCTTTCATTTACGTGTAACATTTAAATTCATCTATGCAGTTAAAAGATTATAAAGGAAACACGGTATTTTATGTAATGAGTATACATGTACATGTAACAACGTCCTAAGATCTATCTTAAGATTTCTTGAAGTTAAGATAGTTTTGTGAAACGGTACTGCCCTATCTTATGATTGTCGTAAGTCAGATCTTAAGATACTCTTACGATCTATCTTATGACAGATCTTAAGACAGTTTTGTGAAACCCGGCCCAGGGCTAGAATAGGTCCTCGGTACCCCTTGCTAGTCGTATGAGGCGACTAAATGGGGCGGTCCTTCGGATGAGAACGTGAAAACCGAGGCCCCTTGTCACAGCAAGTGTGGTACGATAAAGACCCCTCCCTGCTCAAGACCGTAAGTGCCGAGCATATGCCTAAATGTTGTAGCCCTTCACCGGCAATGGTGACGTTTCCATATGGGTGAAAAATGTTCGATAGGGACGTTAAACAATGATCAATCAATCTTGTTTTAAAAATCCCATGTTTAAAAATATTTGACATAATTCCATGCTTTCTCGGGACTGGCTTTACGTCAAACCGTCATTTGAGAGTAATGGTTTAGCGAACTCAAAAGTTCAAAGCAAGATTTTAGATAGTCGATTCACTTTCAGTATACCATTTTTTTTGTCTTTGACATTGCTTGTAATTGTATATTGCGTAACGCAGGTATACACACTGGTGTTTGTTCCTCTACAATAGTAGTGTATATACAAATAGTTTTCTTAGAAAACCACCGGCGTTAAATACCGGAAACCACGGCGCAGGAAGTCTGTATCTTAGAAGCGTTTAGTGAAGCTATATTTAGAAGTGGTAGCCCCTACCTGGAATTCATCCAGGACAAAAGATCCATGTTGAATACCAGTGTCATTGATATATTATCAGATATTATCAATAATTTTTTTATTGTGTATTTCAAAAATGTAATATAATTACAAACAGTATAAAGGATTAAATGACGAGGGTTGTTTCCACTTCCCCTGCTCGTCTTTGAAGGGATGGACTTCAATACCCAAATTTCCTAGAAATAGAACGGGTTATCTAGAAAATCAATAGAACCTATCTTGTTTTTCCTAATTGTACCATAGTTTGGCGTGCTCTCTTTTGTTAAAAGTGTGGGTTATCTGTACATAACCCACACTTTTCATTAAATCTCGCCCACAAAGTCGAAAAAACAACATCAATGTCCACTGTATGAAGTTCCTCCAGATCAAAATTGCCCATATCAAACACAGATAAATGAGTCAGACTAAGTTCTCCAAATAAATATTCGCACTAAATCTCATTTGAAGTTTGAGACAAAATAATATCGTCAATGGTTTCGTCTCAAAGACTTTCTATTCCATATTCTCCTCCATGTGTGCGAACAAGTCGAGAAACACGTGTCAGTAGAAATACGGGTATCATTTATAAAGATTTTATAAAAGACCCAGTCACGTGATAAGAACGCGTTTGAGAGATAAACTTGTTTTGTGGACAGGGTGAACAGCAGCGGCCAATCAGACATGTCGTGTTTCTTTTATGGTTTCACGCCATAGAATTCTTCATTTTTTTTCCGCATATGTTTCACCGATTTTTTTTAAATCCATTAATTGTGTATACATGTAAATGTTTTTCAGCCAATTTAGACAAAATATGTATAATTATAATGAAGAATATCAAATAGGATTTTTAAAAGAGTAGCTACCATCATCAGTTATATATGTTGCTTTTTTAAATAGAAAAATGGGTTCTTAGAATTTTAATTGCATTTATCTTTGAAGCAAATACCGGTACTAGAAGTCGGTAAATGAGTAAATGGGAAATAAAAATTTCAAAACCAACAGTCTAAACATTTATATGCATTTAAAAAAAGTCCCCCCCCCCCAAAAAAAATATTGTTCATCCATTTTCAGTGATAGAAAGTCATTTTGATAGAAATATAGGGTGTACATAGTGTAATGTAAAGACCAAAAAACAATTGGCATCATATTGTAAACAGGCGACCGCGCTTCCGAAAGCTATAATGAAATATAATGAATAATAGTAAACTATGGTACAAGTCACTTACCTCATATAATATTGTTGATTATTTTCAGATATCCCATGGGCGTGGTCATAATGCCACTCGGGAGCTACACTCCTGTGCCATTATGTCCACGCCCATCGGGTATCTACACATAACCAACAATATCATGTGGTGTAACTACTACATAATGGTATGTGTCATATTGTAATTTTTGTATTCACGTCCACCCAGTAAATTTAAAAAAATGCAGAATGACATAGATAACACTGCTTAACAATGACAGTGTAAACAGAATCTACGTTTCGCTGTAATAAACGTTTGTGTCATCAAGTAGAGAAACAATTTTGTTGTGCCTTCCTCTGATGTTTAAAGAAAAGATTTCTGACATGATTTGTGTGTTACAACAGGTAGCAAAATCATTCTATTCTATTCTTTTCTTTTTGGAAATCGGGGGCTTATTTTGACATTCTCTTCATTAATTAGAAACTACAGCACTGGATGTGTGTCCATGATATAAACACAAACATAGCTGTGTATAGCATACGATACTGGTATGTTGCTATATTATACTGGACTAAAACAAGTCAGGCTGAATTAGGCGAACCTTTAACAATTTTAAGTGTTCTTGTTCTCAAACCTCGGTTTACAGGAATTGTTATAAATGTTCTCAGACCTCGGTATACAGGAATTGTTATAAATGTTCTTGTTCTCAGACCTCGGTATACAGGAATTGCTGTAAATATTCTCAGACCTCGGTATACAGGAATTGTTATAAATGTTCTCAGACCTCGGTATACAGGAATTGTTATAAATGTTCTCAGACCTCGGTATACAGGAATTGTTATAAATGCTCTTGTTCTCAGACCTCGGTATACAAGAATTGTTATACATGTTCTTGTTCTCAGACCTCGGTATACAGGAATTGTTATACATGTTCTTGTTCTCAGACCTCGGTGTACAGGAATTGTTATAAATGTTCTTGCTCTCAGATCTCGGTATACAGGAATTGTTATAAATGTTCTCAGACCTCGGTGTACAGGAATTGTTATAAATGTTCTCAGACCTCGGTATACAGGAATTGTTATAAATGTTCTTGTTCTCAGACCTCGGTTTACAGGAATTGCGATAAATGTTCTCAAACCTCGGTATACAGGAATTGTTATACATGTTCTTGCTCTCAGACCTCGGTATACAGGAATTGTTATAAATGCTCTTGTTCTCAGACCTCGGTATACAAGAATTGTTATACATGTTCTTGTTCTCAGACCTCGGTTTACAGGAATTGCTATAAATATTCTCAGACCTCGGTATACAGGAATTGTTATAAATGTTCTTGCTCTCAGATCTCGGTTTACAGGAATTGTTATAAATGTTCTCAGACCTCGGTATACAGGAATTGTTATAAATGTTCTTGTTCTCAGACCTCAGTACACAGGAATTGCTATAAATGTTCTCAGACCTCGGTATACAGGAATTGCTATAAATGTTCTCAGACCTCGGTATACAGGAATTGTTATAAATGTTCTCAGACCTCGGTGTACAGGAATTGTTATAAATGTTCTCAGACCTCGGTGTACAGGAATGAGGGGTGACAGAGGATGAACACACCAGAGATGCTCATTTGTCAAAATCGTTACTGTTTATAGTTTTGCATCTGGGTATTCCTGGTGAAGATAAAACATCGCTTTTTGAAAGACACCAGTACGGAATAAGTCTAATGTAATAAATGTACTCCAATCCAAGAGTCAAGGATCAAATATTATTGTGGAGTTAGTGGGTTTTTGATATGTAACTTTTATAATCAGTCCTTTGGACATGTGTTAGTGGTAATGATACATGTCTCGATATTCCATTTATTCAGATAAGTGTTTGTGGCCATGTTGTATGTGTCGATGTTCCGTTTGGTCACGTGTTCGTGGCCATGATGTACATGTATGACTCGATATTCCGTTTGGTCACGTGTTTGTGGCCATGTTGTATGTGTCGATATTCCGTTTGGTCATGATGTAGGCCTACATGTATGACTCAATATTCCCTTCAGACATATGTTTTTGTAGTGATGTATGTCATATTCCATAATTAATGATACGTATGGAAATTTTGTGTGGGCGGTACGAGCGACCTCGCAGTCCGGTTATAATTCAGTTTTAATGCATGTTTGCAGCTGTACATGTATAATATGGATCCATAATACATTTTGATGACGTTGAGATCGCCGAAATATAGAAACCAAAATACAGTGGCGATGCCCTCCAGATTTTGTAACAAACACATTATTTCTATTTTTGCTACCAAGAATAAAATGCTATTTTTTACTGAAGTTAACATTGGCAAGAGTCCGAGCTAGTTATGCGAAAATAAGATGAATATCAATATTGTTTCATCTACACATGTATCAATAATGTTATTCAGTCTACAGTAACTTACGTTATATTGAAAAATGAAATATTTGTCCGAGCTTCTAGATAAAAGATCATTACAATTCTATTGAATATTTACCAAATAAAAAAGAAAAGACCAACCCCAAAACAACAACACAACAGCAACAAAAAATACCAAAACAAAACAATGATATTAAAACCAACCAAAACCCACCTTTATTACATTCCACTCCTGCGTGAACATGTTAGCAACACATCATTTCCTAATAACTTCCAACTCATCAATTTTGTTCTTTCCGGTAAACAAGATATACTTGCACTTTCCCCTTTCTCCTTAAATTTATGTCAGCAAAAATTACTTTTTCCAATCAATATTGACGTAAATTAATCTGCTACTTGGAAAAATGAATCTATTTATTGTTGAATTAACGAATTTTAGTTCAGCACAACCACGTTTTTTTAGCATTGTAAAAGGTGCTTTTATACACAAAATAAGCAGAATCATAGTTAGAACGATAGATGAATAAATGACAATGAATTCGGAAAGGTGAGGATTCATTTTCATCACATTTTTAAAATCGTCGGCTTTTGTAAAGTTGAATGTGAATTGACGGTAACCCCGTAGAGTTATTGGTGGCATAGATAGTAAGATTATCGAGTTGGGGTCACTGGCAACACGTGATGTAAGATTATCGAGTTGGGGTCACTGGCAACACGTGATGTAAGATCTTCAGATTATAAAGTCGTGTTTTTCTTTTCATTACGTAGAAAAGAAAATGTTCAAACAAATTCCACACACTAGTCTTGTCGACACAAAACTATTCTATTACAACAATAATTCATCATTAGTATTGTAGCATAGATTTTGTTTTTTGGTGTGGGGGTGGGTATGGGCTGGTATTTGTTAGTTATTTTTATTTTGTTATTATCATTGGATACATTGCAATATACATCATTCTTGATTATTTATAAAAATGAACCTGTGTAAATGTACGTTTATATATTTCTGAATCCTACCCATACCCTTTAACTTTAAACCACACACACATACATCTATATATATATATATATATAAAGGACCAACCCGTCACGGTATATGTAGGTCTAAATTTGTGGTACTTCACCTACAGCTGGTGTCGTTTCAATATAAGTGAGAAATTCTCGACGGGACGTAAAACAAACGTAAACAACTACTAATGACTACTAATGACCACGAGCTGATCCTGTCAAAGTTTCGTGTTCCTTCTTCAGAACGACAGAATATTTACATAGAAATGAAAACTAACTAAAGAAAATGCAAACTTGCACTAAAACCTGAGAACAGACAGAACATCTACATATTGAGAGTATCGAGTGCAATATAGGGTAATAAATCCACGTCTGTTCTGAACGAGCGTCAAGACTAAATGAACTAATTATCAATTATACAAGTAGGGATACTAGCTGTCATTTTGGTGTCAAATTTTTTGTTGCAAAATTGTGATTTACTATTTCAGTGACAAAAAAATGGTTTATATACTTTAGTGTTATTAATATCTGTGTTAGAATACCTATCCAGAGGCCCTGAATGAAGTAAAATTACATTATTGTCTTCCCGTACACAAACTGGCTTCTGTATAATGCTATATATTTTATAGAACCGAAATCTTTATTTTGATAAAATCTTAAACATAGTTTTAATTTTATCAATGACTATGGTTAAAGTTACATACAAAACTATCATAACAGCACATTTCTTCAACAAAATAAACAAGAGGTACTGTGAGCAATGCTCACTAAGAATACTCCCCGCTTACCCCAATCTCCCAAAGGATGTTCCATGCGATGAAAAAAGCCGTTAAAGAATTTAAATAGAAACCATATTGCTACTTCGATATCCAGTGCGCGTGACCTTTGACCTTTTGACCCCAAAATCGACAGGGAACATCTCCATCCCATGGGTAGTCCATATGTATGATATGGTGACTGTAGGTGGAAAGGATAACGCTTCAGAGCCCGGAAACCATATTGCTACTTCAATGTCCAGTGCGCTTGACCTTTGACCTTTTGACCCCCAAATCGATAGGGAGCATTTTCATCCCATGGGTAGTCCATATGTATGATATGGTGACTGTAGGTGGAAAGGATAACGCTTTAGAGCCTGGAAACCATATTGCTACTTCAATGTCCAGTGCGCTTGACCTTTGGACCCCAAAATCGATAGGGAACATCTTCATCCCATGGGTAGTCCATATATATGATATGGTGACGGTAGGTGGAAAGGATAATACTTTAGAGCCCGGAAACCATTGCGTCTACAGACGGGCGGACAACCCGATTCCAGTATCCCCCCCCCCCCAACTTGTTGCGGGGGGTATAAAAATTTCAGATTTAGAGCTAGTTTTACTTTAATAACTATTGTGCTAGATGAAGAGCGGGTTAACTAATCAGTACATTTAGGGGTTTGTTAACTCGTTCTCAAGACGGTTCGTTATAAATATGCCATAAGAACGAGTTAACTAATATGTCTTCATATATAGGGTCCCTCAGTATTAAATTCAATATGGTTTATGTGTCGAAATAGAAATCCCTTTTTAATTCGCTAAGCATATACAACATTATTCATACAGAAATTAAAACACAGAGAAGTATTCTCGGATCTAGATGAAGCAGAAAAGTGGGAATGAGATTGGGTCATCGCTTTCCGACCACGTAATTGTAGAAAACTCACCATTACACGCACGAGCGCACACTTGAATCTATATATTGACAAAAATACCTAGGGGTCCCCTCTAGATAACAAATAAAGCACTTGGTTTTTAAAGGCGGAATTTAAAAGTTTCTGATGCTGACATAAAATCACGAGCAAACAAAACTAGAATACAGTTGTGGCATATGAAACCTTCACACATCATAGGACAAACAAAATCCAGAATCTATACAACGTCGAGCAGCTCGCAACATGTGGATAACAATTACCACATAACACTAGCAGTGTCACCAACATGATAAATACACTGCGGCGGTCAGCTCCAGCTGATTGAAATCACGACTAGTTATCTTCTACAAATTGTGCAAAATCTGCAACATCGTGTTGTTACAGCGACTAAATCATATCCTTATACACAGAGACAGTAGAACCAGAAAGCAGTCACAAACACTCAGACACCTACAGACATCCTAAGACTTACAAATGGTCCTTTTCCCCACAAACAACAGTGACATGGAATCTACTCCCACCATTAGTAGTCTAATCAGCACCCATTTCAGAATAGATCTTAACTTTATGAAAATCACTTTATAAATACTGATCACTTAATTTTTGAAAATTGAGTAAATACTATCAAGGTCATGCATGCACCGACAAGTAATCTTCAGTGAGTTGAAGTTTTGTCAAATACTGAAGAAGGGTATATCAGATAGGGATCCATTCTAGTCTGGTGTCTTACTGGGCTGAATGTCATTAAAGTATTGCAGCCGTTCACCACTTAGCTATTTGTAGAGCGGACAGAAATGTGCATGATCTATAGAATTCTTTTTATCAAATATTTGATGAATTGCACAATCAAAAGTTCTAGTAAATAAGAAATATTTAAGAAACATATATGCCCCAATGTGACAATATTGAAAATGATCAACTGTAAATTAAGAATGTAACAAGAGATGTTTGTAAAACACATATGACCCACATGGTGCAAAATTGAAAAGGGTTATACACACACATCATTTAATTGATAGTAGCATCAATTCAAAATATTGAGCAAACAATATCTTCCTATGTCAAGAGTGGATTGACCATGTGACCTAAAATCAATAGGAGTCATCTATTCCTTATGCTGTACCAGTGTACAAAGTTTGGTGTCTATCAAGCAAATAATTCTTAAAATATAGGAGACAATATACTACTATGTCCAGTTCAACCTTTGACCGTGTGACCTCAAAATCAATAGGGGTCATCTTCTCCTAAAAATATACCAGTGTACTAAGTTTGATGTCTGTCAAGCAAAGGGTTATCAATACATTGAGTGGACAGTATATTACTATGTCCAGTTTGACCCCAGACCATGTGACCTCAAAATCAATAGGGGTCATCTTCTCCTGAAGATGTACATGTGTATAATGTTTGATGTCTGTCAAACAAAGGGTTCTCAGGATATTGAGCTGACAGTATATTCCAACGTCAGGGGTCATCTTCTCCTGAAGATGTACCAGTGTACCAAGTCTGATGTCTGTCAAGCACAGGGTTCTCAAGATATTGAACGGACAGTATATTTCTATGTCCAGAGTAAATTGACCCTTGACTTTTTGACCTGAAAAACAATAGGGGTCCTCTTCTACTCATAACCAACCCACATATGAAATATCATTATCATCAAGTGAATGGTTCTCAAGATATTGAGCGGACAACATGTGGTCTACCGACCGACCGACAGGTGTAAACCAATATGCCCCTCTTCTTTGAAGGGGGCATAATGATAGTGAAAATTATGGCTTATTTACTAGTTAAAGGCAGCCACAATACCAAGTTTGATCTTTCAAGATACAAAGTAGACATTTCCAAATACCAGTTATTTGAGTATTGACCTTTGACCCTGTGACCTGAAAACTAGTGGGGGTCACCTACTCTCTAGGGGGTCCCAGTGAACTAAGTTTGATGTCTGTCATCAAAGGATTCATCAGATACAATAGACAATATTTTTTGTGTCCAGAATAGTTTGACCTTTAACTTTAAGACCTCAGAATCAATAAAGGTCATTTACCTCTTAGGATATACCCCTGTGTATCAAGTTTGATGTCTGTCAAGCAAAGGTTCCTTTCAATATTGAGTGGACAAAAACTTATATGCCCAGTTTGACCCTTGAACTTGTTAATTTAAAGTCAATAGGGGATATCTGATTCTTAGGGGTATACCAGTGTATCGAGTTTGTTGTCTGTCAAGCAAAAGGTTCTGAAGATATAATCTGGTTGAACATTCGGCCTTTAACTTCGGTTTTGCGCTGTGACATTACAGATGTCATCGTCTTTCGATACATCCAAATTTTTACGAACACCACGTGACTAGTTTTTCTAACTACACTGTAATAGTTTATCCCTTTCAAATAATGCAAATGTAAAGTCAATCAAAAAATATCCAAATTACCGTGAATGCAATTTTTTGGCTGTGAAAAGTAATATATATATTTTTGTCTGTTGATTACAGAACTACATCGCCCAACAGAAGGTCGCTCATCGACTTATCTTAAACATGGCTGATATTTGAAATAATGTCACCATGTGTCTATAAAATGCAATCATGAAATTGTCCTTGAGATATTCAAGTAATTTTAAAGTAAGTTAGAATAAACCAACAGTGTGATTGAGGTGGAAAGCCCAAAAAGTGTACAAAATAAGATGTAAAACCCCAAACAGAATATAAGAACTGATATTCTTTAACATAAGAAATTTCCAGTGATGTGTTACTCTATTATCTAATCACTACAACCTAGTTTATCATTGCTACTAACCCCAAACAAGGTATGACAATGTTATCGAAAATGCGACCCACACAGCATGTCTTAATACATCTGTAATTTATTTCTGCGTCCATGCATGTCATAACTTCATTTTCGAAACATTACAGAGATTTGACAACTTTCATGTAGAATAGGATAATATTCACGTTCAAAATTTGAATATAATAAATGTTGATTATATAAGTCCCATATCGGAGAGACGGCGGGAGTAGGTCTGACTCTCTGACGGTTGTGTGAGGATCCGGGTTAGAATAGGTCCTCAGTACCCCCTTACTTGTCGTAAGAGGCAACTAAATAGGGCGGTCCTTCGGATGAGACCGTAAAAACCGAGGTCCCGTGTCACAGCAGGTGTGGCACAAAGATCCCTCCCTGCTCAAAGGTCGTAAGCGTCGAGCGTAGGCCTAAATTTTGCAGCCTTTCACCGGCAATGGTAACGTCTCCATGTGAGTGAAAAATTCTCGAGCGGGACGTTAAACAATATCCAATCAATCAATCAATCGTATGTGTGTTCTTTGTGTCATACAGGCCGTCATTTCTACAATACAACAATTAGGTAAAGTACAACTTAATGTTCGTGCAGCCATTCCCATAATGAGTTATCTAATCTCATTTGCCCTACACTTCCTTTTCCCGGCATCACCAACCCAGAGATCAGCACCCAATCTGTCTTGTACGATGGTTGTCTGTGGTACAATGTAAAACATGAATTTGAGACTTGTTAGCCTCAGGACGGCTTGGTTTCTCTCTCCGCCTCTTTTAAACGGAAGGGAGACTGTGTCTGGAGTGCCTCGTGCGATACATGGAAGTACTAGTACTAATATGTTGTACAGTGTGACCGTTGAGACGAGCGAAGCCCATTAACATCTTGCAACAAGAGTTAGTAGACATTTTATCCGCCTCTTTGTTAAACGCAGGAAATATAGCGCGGTGGATGTAAACAGTTACATTGTGACGTCATATTAGCTGCAATTATTTTCTCTCTTTCAAACCAAACAAAAACAAAACGTTTGAAGCTATGAAAAAGCTTGTCTGGAATTTAAAAACGTTTATGATACTTTCTAAACAATCTAATTATTTTAATTACGGGATTATCAATGAAGTATACCGCAGTGACGGCGACATTTTTGCAGAAGCATGATGGGTAATACCGAGCGAAGCTCGGACGGGCCGAAGGCCCGTCCGCGAAGCAAGGCTCTAAAGGTAACACGTATGTAAAAGAAAAAAGTCAAAATCAGCAAAAGAAAAAGAGATAATCTCTATATACGTTCACTGAAATTTTCGTGATCCATATGGGCGCCGCCATTTATTTTTTCATTACCTGCTTCAACAGTTATTCGTGTTTTATTTTGAATGCCAATAATAGAAGACTCTAACGTGCAATTCGTAATTTAAACACTCAGTTTGTTCAAAGTGAATAGTATAATTATCATTGTAACAGGTTTTAGCAAATAAATACATATAAAACCGTAATACGACTAAATAAATGAACGAGTTCATGAGTTTCTTTGAATAAGAATATACGATAAAATTACGGTTACTTTTTTACCATTTTTAATTTATTGGTTAATTTTGTTTAGTTTTAACGGCCTTTTTCATTGCATACGGAATGTATTATTGTTGTTTATAATTGTTTGCTTTGAAAGAGAAAAAAGCCGAGGCTAAATGTGACGTCACAGTTTACGTCGCCTTGCGTTTTATTTCCCGCGTTCAATGAATAGGCGGCTCATGTAAAACTGTTGTCCCCATATAAACCCCTTTAATATTGAGATGTTACTGGGTGTTTAGCGCAAGGAAATTTCATTCAAAATTTATATTTTTAAATGAATCATAATCTACCGTACTTAACGGAATTATGACTACCACTCGGGACACGGAGTTACGTACATGCTTCGTTCGGTCCAACGGTCACACCGTATACATATTACTCATCTTTTTTCAGCTGATGAAGAGCAAATCACGTGACTCATATGTGTAATCATTGGAGTGACGCGAGCTTCGCTCGCTATTACCCAGCAGCAATCCCCCGGAGGAACAGGGACATCAGATAGGTCCAAAACCATACCAATCCCTTATATCATCCCCCGCATTTGGACTTCCGGCGCCTGTGAGTAACATGGAACCACCGGTTTACCCGTTTTACATAATTGTTATGTTGGTATTCGGTTATCTCCCCTGGTTCGGACCCGTCGCGGTAGCTTAGTGGTAGAGCGTTCGCTTCGTAACCGGGAGGTCGTGAGATCAAGCTCCGCTCGTGCCAGGGCCGCGTCAAACCTAAGGAAGTGATTGATCCCTCGCCAAACGCTCGGCAATTAGATTGTATCTTGTTTTACGTCTCTCTCGAGAATTTTTCACTCATATGGAGACATCATCTAGACCGCTGAAGGGCTTCAAAATCTAGGCCTTTGCTCGTGAGCAGTGAAGGTTCTTTAGCGTGCCACACTTACTGTGACACGGAACATCGTTTTTAAGGTCATCAGTAATGTTGAACAGTAAGTGATAGAGCTTTGATATTTCACATGAGTATTCCTTATGACAAGACCTTTCCGTTGGTACCAACATTTTTGACCCCTTGACCTTGGAGTTTGACCTACTTTTTGAAAATTTTAACCTTGCTTATAACTTTTGAACAGTAAGTGATAGAACTTTGATATTTCACATGAGTATTCCTTGTGACAAGACCTTTCCGTTGGTACTAAACCTTTTGACCTTGACATTTGACATACTTTTTAAAAAATTGACATTGGTCATAACTTCTAAATGGTAAATATTAGAGCTTTCATATTGTACATAAGCATTTCTTGTGACAAGATCTTTCTACTGGTTCCAAGATATTTGTCCTTGTGATCTTGGCCATCTTCGGAATTGGCCATTATCGGGGGCATTTGTGTTTCACAAACACATCTTGTTTTTTCATGATTTTCCCGTTTTCAGTACAAGTGTTGCTTTGTATTTATTATGCTATACAGTACCTTGCTGTATGTTCTTACAGTGAATGTGTTGCATATAGTCAGATCTCAGATTATACAGTATCATGTCATCTCCGAGGGCCCGTGACATTCACACTTGATGCCGTTTGGCGATGGAACTGTCACTACCTGTAGGTCTGTCGCGGCCGGGATTCGAACACCGGCCTTCCGCATGCGGAGCGAACGCTCTAACCTCTAGACCACCGCGAGAATCACGGGTCTTTCGGATATGACCTTAAAAACGGAGGTCCCGTGTCACGGTAGGCGTTAGCACGTTAAAGAACCCTCACTGCTATGGCCTTTATAGCGCTAAGCATAGGTCTTTGTGGTACTTCACCTACAACTGGTGACGTCTCAATATGAGTGAAAAAATCTCGACGGAATGTAAAACAATCAATCAATCAACCCCCTGATTCAGCTTTGCAATGCGGCCATGCCATCCACTCTCCCACTTAAACACAGCCTGTTGTGTGCGGCCATGTCATCCACTCTCCCACTTAGACACAGACTGTTGTGTGCGCTTGTGTAGTGGTACTTTGTGTGAAATTGTGATGTGTCATCCGACTGATTGAAACACATGTAGTATGTTATAACGTTTGGTTTTCTGGGACTTGTTTTCATTGTAAATGTCATCCACAATGTAAATCACTAATAAATTTTGTGCACCGTATACATCGTGTGTTATTAACGCATTTAGGAACCAATTCAGACTACTAGTGGACAATTTGTTTCATAAATATACGCGGGAGTGGTAAGCCAGTTTCTGTTCAATTAATTTGTTGAAAGGAACTGGTTCCAGGTCGTAAAACTTGGATGACCAATCTGTTCTTACTTTTCGTTATTTATATTCCGGGTTTAACTGTCCCGGGTGTAACTGCTGAATGAAGTTTTACCACGGTATATGTAGTTACTCCATTGAAAAGTTTTTTAAAAAGTGTTGACGTAAACAATAGATCATAATATAACAATGGCATTTCTATGGTAACCCGATGGACCAATCGGAACATCGCTCGGCCTTTCCGTCAAGTCGAGAGAGAGAAACTCAGATGGAACCCCAGAATATAAGATTTGAATCGCCTCCAGCGTATCAACGACTACATGGGACAAATGCGAAAGATTGTTGTTATTTCAATATTAAATATCTGTATGTAAGTGGTCTGTTTTATGTAAGTATATACAATTTTAGTGGAATAAAACGTGTTATTCGAGAAATGGGGTATTTCAATTTTACACTTGGTATCGTCTATGTAAACAAAAGATGGCGACCCTCGAAAACTGATCTGCCAAATAAGAAGTAGACTGCCAAATATAAGAAAATGTCAGAAGTATAATAAAATTCTTAAAAGAAATAGGGAGTCAAATTCTTGTTCAGCTAAAGTCATATCCAGTTACATCAGTTTAACCGTGAGCGACGCTATCTTACTTGTCATGTGATACATAAAAATCGCTAAAACGCATCAACGATGCGTATGGCCGAGTTGCAGTTTGGAATGTGTTCATTGGAATGACCCTAATTTGCGATGGTGAACACTGTTTTAGTAAAAGTGAATAGTAAGTTACATAGAACATTTAAGAGAAGGGAAAATACTTACTTTGAAGTAAAATGATGAGTTATAACAAACCTTTGTGGACAATTGGCCTTTGGATTTCAAAAGCAACATGAATCTTGAATGTCATCAGGATTTGAAGTCTGATAAACATGCACCAGCAAGTACATGTATAAAAGTTAGAGGCAAGCTCAAATCTACAGTATATAGTGAAAAAGAGACCTTGACCTTTGACCTAAAAATAAATAGGAACCTTCCTCTTTTGGATGTGATCAAAATATGCAAGTCTGACAAAGACGCACCAAGTAGTATGAAAGTTAGAGACCGGACAAGCTCAAATCTATGGCATTTAGTGACAAAGAGACCTTGACCTTTGTCCTTTTGACCTTAAAATGAATAGGAACCTTTCTCTTTTGGATGTGATCATGATATGTAAGTTTCACAAAGATGTCCCTAGTAGTATGAAAGTTAGAGATCAGACAAGCTCAAATCTATGGCATTTAGTGACAAATTGACCTTGACCTTTGACCTCAAAATAAATAGGAACCTTCCTCTTTTGGATGTGATCATGTTATGTAAGTCTCACAAAGATGCACCAAAAAGTATGAAAGTTAGAGACCGGGCAAGCTAATTGTGGATGCCGCCCACTCGACTGGACACCCATCCTTCGCCAATTTAAAAGCTGAGATTTGCTACGCAACTCGGCTAATAAGGTGCCATATGTGACGTGGTTTTTTTATTGTTCGACTTGATGTAAAACACTGAGCGACGTTCCGATTGACTGCGGACAGAATATCAAATATGTGCATGCAGTAGTCCACTGATTTTTTTTTTTTTATATTCATGTCAAAGTAAAAAAGTAACTGGAATCTTGGATGCAATTCTCAATGTAAACTAAGATTGGTTAGTTTTATTCATAGACACTCCATTGAATGTGCAGATATTTTCCCCCTGTCGATAGCACTTCTCATTGCATTGGAGTGGGTTTTTTTTTTTTTAATCTTATCGATTTTTTATACATATACACGACACAATACTCTCCAATGTTGGAAGGAAGAAAATAAATTTAAGCACATATACTATATCATTCCTAAATACTTAAATCCATGTTTATAAGCAATGTAACATTTATAATTGCAGCGTTGTACAAGTTCTTGATACTAGGTAATGTAGTAGTCTAAATCATTCGTCTATCATCGTATTTCAACAAGAGGCCCTTAGGCCTTATGTCTCACCTGAGTATTAGTTAAAAGTAGTCCCAATGGTCAAGAAATATATAATGATTTTCCTGTACTGCATATCTAAGCTAAAATATGATATTCAACAGCAAAATAAAACAAGATGTGTTTTTAAACACAAATGCTCCCGAAAGTGTTCATACAGATGAAAGACTTTAAATAATACAATATATGTTATATTAGTACTATATGACTATTTTGGACATGCCGTAGAGTCGGAACCCTGGGATTGCGACATTCACAATTTTGGTACATCGCTTTGTTTTTCCAAAATACGCATTTAAATTTTTATATGTATAAGCAAAATTAAAGAAGTCTTTCAAATGATAAAAACTAAAATCTCTATGATAATTTGTCGGGAACCAAAACCCCAACCCTTAGGATCATGAAATTTACAATTTTGGTAAAGGGCTAGCTGCTCCTTCTAAATATCCATTTATTTTCTGTTTAGTATCAATAACATTACAGATGTGATCTAAATGTTTTACACTTAAACACTATAAGACAAATCTGGCCCGCCCTAGAGTCAGAACCTTAACCCCGGGGATCATGAAATCTAAAATTTGGTAGAGGTCTTCCTGCTATACATAACTATGTATTTAGTTTTTCTTGCATGCACATATGCGGTTGTAGAGAAGATTTTTGAAAAATGTTCAATTTATGGCAAGTTTTGCCTCCTAAGGCCTTCCTGAGAAGGTGCAGCAGTCCTGAAAATTACAATTTATACCCCCCCCCCTTTTGTCCCAAAGTTGATTCATACCATATTTGAAAAGAATTGGAATGGTGGTTATCAAGAAGAAATTAAAAATGTTCAATTGTTACACACATTTAATCACTATGACCATTTTGGCCCCACCCTGGTACCAAAGTCCCTACTCCGGAGATCATGAAGTTTACAATTTTCGTGGAGGCCTTCCTGCTCTACATGGCTATGCATTTAAGTTTTCTTACAGATGTGCGGTTGCAGAAAAGACGAGTTTTGATTGATTGATTATATATTGTTTAACATCCCTCTGAGAATTTTTCACTCATATGGAGACGTCACCATTGCCAGTGAAGGGCTTGCAAATTTAGGCCTACACTCGGCGATTACGGCCTTTGAACAGGGAGTGGTCTTTATCGTGCCACACCTGCTGTGACACGGGGCCTTGGTTTTTGCGGTCTCAACCGAAGGACCGCCCCATACGACAAGCAAGAGGTACTGAGGACTTAATCTAACCCGGATTCCCATGGGATTTTTGAAGATTGGTCAATATTTGGCAGTTTTGCCCCGCCCCTAGGATCCCGGTAATGCAGGAGTCCTGAAATTTATAATTTATGTCCCCCTTGTCCCAAAGATGTTTCATACCAAATTTGAAAAGAGTTGGAATGGTAGTTATCAAGAATTGTTTTTTTTTAAAATTCAATTGTTAACGGGCGACTACGTATGCAGACCAATAGCAACGGGTCACAGCCCCGGTCACCCGAGTGACTCAGGGTGACCTAAAAATTCAACATACCTGATATTTTTATCAAAAATTAGAAAATTGTCTTTGGTGTAACCGAATTTAAATTTAGTTCATTTGAAATTCATCGGGCCTCAATTACTACCTCATATTAGATCATAATACATCTTTTGAACCCCCAGAGTACGAGTTTTATTTCATAAATTGTATCTTTAGTTCGCAAAACTGATATTTGATATAGCTGTTCTTTTCAATGATAATTCTTCAAAATATCTGCATTAAAAATGTGACTTTATAAACCAGTTATCTATTGTACAGTCTGAGGAAAATCATATTCTTAGATCCGCTCCAACAGCTCGCTGTGTGAGCGGATCTAAGGATACAATTTTAATCAGATTGCCCTTATGTTACTTTCTTTCGTGTAGCTTGGTGGTACACCCCCGCCCGCCCGCATTTCTACTTCAGAAATTTCAATAATGAAACTGGTCACAAAATATGGCAATTAAAAATGGTCTATAGAAGCCCCTTGTATTAGCCACGTATCACTTCTATTATATTTATACTACCATAAAATACACAACCTTGACGTCAATTCCTTCATTGTTGGAAACTTTATCATGTTTTTCTATGGTTACACCATGGATACCAGACGATAGTAGGGGATGCAAAACTATTTTTTCATAGATATTATCATTTTCTTTCAGTGGTTAACATTGATATCGTGAGTTTTAGCGTTGGAAATGTGATTAAAACTATTCAAAGAAACAAAGTTCATTTCTTCATAAATGCTGCCTTGAAGTTTGAACAAATTGAGAAAATTATCCAACTATACAAATTGGAGAGTGGTTTGGTTTCTAAGACCGAGAAGTAAATCTACATGGGTAGTAAATTATTCAAAGTTACAAACCGGATTATTTTATATTTTGTTATAAATCATGTACAAGTAGATTTTTAAAAGGGTTACAAACCTCTCTCCGACATGCACTACGTTGAATGATTTTGGAACCTCGAATCATTGAAACCTTCACAAGAAACAACTGAGAAAAATTAAAAGACCATTCACTTTTCATGGTGATTTCCCCGAATACTAGATACTGTGGGATATTGTTTATGAAGTTTTACTCGAAAGGCGCCCTATATTTTTCCTACACAATGTCAAAAATCACAGTTAATGTATTCATGAAACACTTAATTTAAAACTAGGCCTTTCTAAGGGGACTAAAGGACCCCACGTGGCTTATTCTTCTTGGGGTATATTTTAAAAATGAGTTGTGGGGAGCGAGAAAGTCTTGGTTTTCAATGAAGTAGAGTGTACACTTTACGATAGGTCCCTGGGCCACAAGGCTTTGACTTACATCGCTCTTTGGAGCTTTGATTATGACCAGTGCATAGAGTATTTTTGAACAGATTGATTGAATATTGTTTAACGTCCCTCTCGAGAATATTTCACTCATATGGAGACGTCACCACTGCCGTCGAAGGGCTGCAAAATTTCGGCCTATGCTCGGCGCTTATGGCCATTGAGCAGTGAGCAATCTTTATCGTGCCACACCTGCTGTGATACGGGACCTCGGTTTTTGCGGTCTCATCCGAAGAACCGTCCCATTTAGTCGCCTTCTACGACAAGCAAGGGGTACTGAGGACCTATTCTAACCCGGATCCCCACGGGATTGAACAGAATGAACGAAAAACAGACATGCATACACACGGATAGACTAGATTAAAATAAATAATTGTCACAATGACAGGTGGATGGGTGAAAGACATGTTGACAACAGTACACATCATTACATGAGTGAAAGATTCCGAGCTTTCTGATTGATCGAGATCTAACAAATTAGAAAAATTAATAAAACATGTTCACCTGCATGTGCCTTCGGGATGAATGAATATAACATTTGATTTCTCTAACATCGCATCAAAATCAAATTAGAAGTTTCCAAATTGATACGATTTATTATCATTTTTTGGTCGTTTAAAGAAAACTCAGTTTCTAACGTCTTCTCTCACTTTCTGCAAGTTCCTGCACTAAAGGAGACCTAACATCGAACCCGATCCTAACATCGAACCCGGGTCTAAAGATGAACGCTCGGGTATCGTTTGTTAAGTTCTAGCCAGTTTTTTTAATCAATAAACAAAAACTCGCGTCTCTACTGTCGACTAAGACTTGCACTGGATGTGAATACAAAGTGGTTGACCAGGGATAATTTCATAGGCTATAACAGGCAATTTCAATGTTTTAAATTGTCCAAATAATACAATTTAATAATACTGATGTTTTCTTGGTCAATACGATGCCATAGCTACCCTTGAAGCACAATATTCACCTCGCTCTCCGGGCTCGGTGAATACCGATATTATACTCAACAGGTAGCTAAAACATCGTATTGACCTAAAAGATGTTAATTCATAATATACAATGGGGTGAAGATATTGGTAGAATGCACAGAAATGTCGTAAAAAATAATTACAGATGACCATAACTATCTCAAAATTGAAGGAATCAATCTGAAAATACATGCTGCACAGGTTTACAGAGATTACAAAATGTCCACAATATTTGATTAATAGTAAATGAACAGCCTCGGAGAAAATCTCCGTACAATATGCGTCTGAGGACGGATGACGTGACACCAACAGAGCCCTCCCCCAAACTTTGTTTGCGGGAGTATGAAATATAAATCTTGTATGTAACTGAACTAATTTTCAATCTTGAGGTTTCTAAGGCTATAGAACCACTTCCCAAAGTAATGGTTCGCATGTTTAAAATGTTAGTTGGTGTTTTAATGGAAACATTTCAACTAGAAACTATGCAGTATATTTTCTCATGTTTATTTCAAAGTAATATGCCAAATCCATTTGGGTTGATATATGCCATGTCAAAATGAAATATGATATTGAGAGAGGTATATCCATTCAGAACTTAGAATTATTTGATAAAAACACATTTGAACCAGCCTTGTAGAAAATACCATTTTCACATTTCTCATGCTATTCATAATAATTGGATTGGAGCTCATTAATAAAATGGATCATTTTAAAGCAAGCAAAATTCACCAAAAAAAATGGAGAGGAATGTGTGAATGGATGGTGTGGATATCGTACAGTAAAAATAGTTATTTTATCATACTGAATATCAATTCTCTATGTTATATTCGATGCAATGAAAAGAGAACAAAAAGTATTTTGATCACCCCCTAAAATATAACTTTTCACCTCCACTACTTTCCAAACTCTTTTGCACGATTAAATCAGTTTTATACAGCTACAAAATAACATTTAAACATTAAGTCAATGGTAGTGAAATGATTAAAAAATTCACTTGCATGCAATGAAGGCTTGCTGATGCATTAATTTTTAACAATTAGACTCGGATATACAAGGCAGCTCGATTGCAGGGAAATTTTGCACTATACTTTTGTATCACGATATGGTATCGTATATATGTATTTATAGTAAGCATTATTTTTTTTGGAGAAAAGGTATTTTAAAATTAAATGGGGTTGATAACCATGCAATATTACCGTGTATATGATTTTATTACATTATAGGAATAAAGTTTCAATTTGTTTGTATGGTGGGGGTGGACACAGGAATTACGCCTCTTTGTTTTTATATTCCCTATGATACAAACAAACTTAGCATTTATTTACTGTAGGGGAAAGGTCAATTGTGTAACACTAAAAAGTAAAATACAACGAAACAGAAAAGATCACTGGCGACATTTTACACGACCAAGTCCAGACTTTTCGCTACCCTTTATAACAAAATCAAAAAGCACAGAGGGAGAGATTTTGTCAGTATTTCGCAGCTCCAGGTTGGACTTACACATGTTTGTAAAATCATAAAGTTTAGTCTTAAAAGACAAATTCATATCGGAGATTTGCAAGTTTTGGTTTTTTCTTATCCTGACTGAGAAAAAAAAAATCCTACAGGATGAATAATCCCATAATTTTTAATGAGATATATAGTTTACCTAAAACACACGCAGATTAAACATCTCATACATTTTTCATTACTTTTCGTAGCCGAGAACTCCAGTGATCTTGCATCGAATAAAAGTTTCCCAATCTTTTGATTGTCTGTAACTTCTCCTCAATTACTTTATAGAAAAACTCCTGGGATACCTTTTTCGTCCATCTTAAAAAAGATATCATCCGAATGCATTTTTTTTTCACCCAAAGGATACTGATAGAATTTACGCAGTACTTAAAATTCATCCAGTCTCCTACAGTATTTTCTTCTTTTTTAATTTTTTTTTTTATATTGGAGACTGATATTTATGATTCTACAAGCATATAGGTGTTCAGACTGGTTCTGTGAAATATAGACAAAACAATCCCACTTTATGCACTGTCATAAAATGTACCTTTTAAAATAATGTAAAATATATTTTGCTATACATCGCACGTTTGAAGAAGCATGTGCTTACATGTCACAATGCGAATAATCCAGAACGAGATTGTGTGTTATCGAGATAGTGTTCTATTCAGATTTCTTAAGAACAACGCTCACGTGATCTGTTTGTTACAACCCTGCGCCATGATTATCTATCAAACATTATCATTAAACTATATCTAAAAACGTTCACAGAAGTTTTCCATTCTGAAAAATACCGATAATGAGGAAAATGACTCTGACTAGATTATTCCATATTTTTACGGTTGGGGGTGAAATTTTAGTGTAGGAAGAAGTTCTACAATTTGACAAGCAAAAATCAGAAACTGAAAATTATCAAATATAAGAATGTTGCTCTGGTAAACCGGGCTGAATTTAAAAAAAATAATAATTTGGTTTGAACAATACGATAATATGTTTCTAATTTTGTTATAATTTTGAAATAGACATTGTCCTCTTTTACGAATGTCAGATAAATAAATAAATAAAACAATAATAATAAAATACATATTATCATGCTTAAAATATTCAGATTTATATCAGTGCTGTGTATCATATTTTGAATATACTAAATTCAATAGTTTGTGATCCATATATCTAAAAATATAATGATATGTGTTCAAAATCAACTTACATTTGACGTCTATTATTCATATTCGAAAACTTGTGATTTATGTTTTAACATCTGTTTTACTGCGATACTGAAGGTGATATTTGATTATTTTGTAATATGAAATCGAATTCATTTATAATACAAGATTTACGTACGTTCGAAATTGTGATGAATGTTCATTACATGAAGTTAACACAATTTCAAAATTTCATATATACATAACAAGATTTTAAAATTCAAATTACAGGATCTACATTTACATAATTTCGAATACAAATCACTAACAATTTAAGAAAATATATAAATGTCAAGGATTTGAATATACATTTGCATATGTATATATGTATACGTAGCAAGGCACTGAATAAAAATCACCAGATTTAAAAAATAATACATTATAATTATGGTTATTAATTTTCATTGTAAATCACATGATTTCAAATTAATAGTATAAATCATGAATAAGAAGATTTAGACGATTTTAAGATACTGAAAACAAGTTTGGGTATAAGTTATACAAGACCATTGAAATTTGATTAAATCTTGATACTTTATATATATATTTATTAAAAAAATGATTTATTTAAAATTTGTATTCACCTGAGGATGGATGTTAAAATCCAGAAAGCGCTAGTGATTTAAATATATTTTGGAACTGTATATTTTCCTGATTTTTTTATTGAATTATTTTGACTGTGTGATATCAACTCTTTCTATTTGGATTATATATATATATATATATATATATATATATATATATATATATATATATATATATATATATATATTATATATTTACTTACAATTTGCACTCGGCCCATAGGACCTAGAAGTCACTTTATATAATTGAATTCTATACATGTAATGGGATATCTCAGTAAGGATAGAGAATGTATGTGTGTGTGTGTGTATGTACCTTTGATTTAATTCCGTGACACGTACTGGATATCAAATACAGGACTCTGTATATTCATTGACTTGTGCTTTCCATAAATATTTAAAGTGTCTAGCTGGTGATCTATATTCTAAAATTTTGTTATCAAATTTTAAAAATATTGCGATATGTATTCGAAATTTTGTGGTTTATTTTCTATTCGAAATCTCGAAATTGATATTTTGTAAAAAATAAAAATTTTAATCAATGCACCTGTACACCACAAAAATTCAAAATATGAATACTGAAATTTTATTTCAATTTATGAATTAACAGCTGCATATTAAAACAAAAATATGAACATAAATAACAAAATTTCCCAATATCTAACTTACTGAAATTTCATATCAATTTATGAATTAACAGATGTATATCAAAACAAACATTTAAACATAAATCACAAAATTTCTCAATATCTAAGTTAATGAATGCCAAACTCGTTGAAAAACCTCTTACATATACTAGTATAGGTATTTATTATCCGTTCACAACAAAGTATATCGGTCGCGAACAGAAAATTAAAAAAAAAAATGTTCTATTTTAAATTATGTATTTTTGACTTTCTTTATAAATTATGTATGGTGATAGAGGTACATTTGGATTTGATCATGCTGTATGTATATCTATCAACCTATGTAAGTTTACACTTATGCAAATTATACAATTTAACTCTATCCGATTAAAAAGTATTTAAGCGAATTTCCTAATTATTTTTTAGCTTCCGAGTCGGATAATAAACGCCTCCTTTATGATCACGTGACGTCGCAAGCTGAATATTTCACTCACACCATGGCGTGACGTGAAAGCGTAGACAGGCTGCAGGCTGTTGGCGCACGTTCAGCGATTAAAGAAAGAACGCGACAACGGACACGCGTGAAGGGGGGTTAAGTTTCATGTTTAACATAAAATCATTTTTAATACGACTACTGTTCTCAAAATCTCTTTCTCTGTGGTGTTTCTAATGATATTTTTCTCGCGCTTTTGCGCACATCCATCGTAAACGTCTATTCGTCATAGATATGCATTAGAAAATAATCGTTTTCCACTTGCATTCAATAGACCAGTGCTTCGTTAATATCAATTAATACTAAAGAAAAAGAGCGTTTTACGCCGTTTTGACAATATTTCAGCCATTTTACAGCGGTATCATATATGTGAAATAAAATAATATATGGGATCAATGAAAAGATTGTCCAGGTCTTCGCTCGATGTCTTCAGGTAAAAAAAGATTTCTTTTTCAAAAATATAAAATCAATTTTTAAAACAATCCTGCGTAAATAGAAATTTCATGTCAAATTATTGAAAATAGCGGTAAAACGTCATATCTATTTTGATCAACTGAGAATAAAAACGTCGTATCTATTTTGATCACCTGAGAATAAAAATGTCATATCTATTTTGATCAACTGAGAATAACAATTGAGTTGAATAAGGACTCACTTAATTTTGAAAATAAAAACACGAATATCGGTTTGGGTAGGCAAAATATATAGTCCTCTGCGATAAAAAAAAATGTTTAAATCAAATTGATACCGGTAAATATAGATAAATATTCATTTATGTCCCTTTATTAGCTGAGCTGTTTTTATATTCTTTCTGGAATTTATCCAAAAGCTTCTAAATGAGAAGATAAAAAACCTCTTGCTATGGCCTTCACCTTGACATAGATATATCGATGTCGTTTTATCTATTGACATTCATTTTCATTCATACGTCGATTCGATATATCACAGTGAACTAGAAATAAAAGACACCACAGGGTCTTCCATATCTACTTAATATTTTGGTTTTTCATTGAACATAGATGTTAACGAGAAACTAACAACTCAGCCTTATCACAAACGGGATGACTTCAGTTTCTCCATTGTCAACTTCCCATATTCATGCAGCAATATTCCATTATCACCTGCATATGGTGTTGAATCGATACACGAGAACATGTTCTGTGTATGATCAATTTCTAAATTGGGGGAAGCTCTGACAAATAAGTTGATTTACAGGGGTTTCAACAGTTTCTTTTCATGTCAGCATTTCGCAAAGTATATGGTCATTATAATGATCTTATTTGCAAATACAAACTGCCATTAGGTCGAAACGTTGTCTGATGTGTTTCATACCAGTTGCTAGGCCGTTCTTCACATTCTGATTTTGACTACAGATAGCTCCGTTTACTTGGGGCTCACGGTGGATGAGACCGGCCTACGGGGGACACTTACACCTCCGAGGCACTTGTGGTTAGTGTAATCAATGTTTACCAGTATCGCCTAAACAGGTTCATCTCAGACAAAGATATAGTTTGTAGTCCCCTTCCAACCCATCATATTCTATATAGGGCTAGGTGGATAGGGAAATATCTTCTTTTCTTGGACTAAAATATTAAGTAGTGACATTCGATAAGCAATTTTTACCAAGTGTATATGATACAGCATACAACAAAGAAATTACTGACAAGGTTTGCCACTTGGAGAGAAAAATATTTTATGTTCGAAAAAAATGAAGTTTTTTTTTCAGTAGGGTAATTTTTTTCAGTTAGGTCGGGAGGATAATTAGTTCTAATTAAACAGAAACAGTGGCCAAGAATTTCAGCTGTAAAAGTAATGAAAAACAATAGTTTGGGTTGGAAGATTACTGTATATAGAAGTTAACATGCGATAATTCGTATTAATTTCATATTCAGATTGTATACAAAACAGCAACATACCAAAGTTTTGGTTGTTTGTCATCATCCCCCAAGCAAAAGAATTACGATGGGGATTGCATAACCTTTCGTAATTTCTTACGTAGGCTCGGGTTTATGTTCAATTTTATGCCACAATTCTTATCCAATTTTCACCAAATTTGCAGCAATGACACTTTGCATAGAAACCTTGACTCTATCGGTTTCTGTGGCATTTTGAATCAAATTCATGTCCAACTACTTTGCATACAAATTGATTTACAAAAGTAAGGTTTGAAGTGATGGTAACAAGCAAGAAAATTCCAAATTTCTTTGTTGATTTTGTTTTTAATTAAATTCATGCCCAACTACTTTGCATATATACGAATTGATTTACAAGGTTTTGAGTAATGGTCACAATGAAGAGAATTCCAGAATTCTTTGTTGATTTTGGAAGTCTGACAATAAGGTCATTGGTAAGTTGTTTTTTTATGCCTTGTTGCGAGAGAACGCTCCGCTTTTTGGAGTCCTTGTTAATGTGTCAACACCAGGTCAATTTCCGTGTTTAAACATTTTATGATAAGACTCATATTTGTTATTACTTCGTACGTGTGTTTATGTGTGCTATTTTTTATTTTATGTACCAGATTACATTAAAAACTGCAACTTGGATTTCATTCAAAGTTTCACAAAAGATGAGTTGGACGACTGCTAAGAGCTGACTTAACTTTGAAGAACAATCATGATTATGAGAGGCTTGGGAGACCTCTGCAGGGGCTTGGGTCTCTGAAGGAAGTAGGAAAACAAAAGGAATATAGAATTGTAAATGGTATCAAGCCATCTTGTAGTCACACAGGAGCATATACTGAAGCATTTCTTGAAATCACAATCATCGTGAAAATTACAATTTCAATAACTATTGATCATGCAATTCTTGTACTCATATATTTGTGTGTGTTTAATTTAAATTAATTTAGATTGAGTTTGTGTTTTGTTTATCTTTATCTTATTCTTTGGTTTGTTTGTTTACTGTCACATGGAATAGTTATATCTTTCAAAGATTCCATTTTGGAAAAAATAATTCAAATGGTGACCTCTATTCAGGTTTCAAGTTCATTTCAAGTTCGCATGGCGTGATTCTTGTCAATTGTGTATTTTTACTAGTGTCCGCGGAATTTAGGTCATATTTGTACATATATGAAACTTAGAAGGAGTAATTGTCCTCGTTTTGAGTATATGTGAAATTACACGCACACTGGATCACATGGTCGCTCTTGTATCGACGTGTTTCGTCACCAATACGAATTATTTCTTATCCCAAATGTACACCCTATATTAACTCAGAATGGCCGGATAACGAAATTAAGTTTGTACAGGACAATATGATATATAAATATAACCAGCTAAATATGACCTCTCTCTCTCTCCTTCCCCCTCTTTCTCCTCTCTCTCTCTCTCTCTCTCTCTCTCTCTCTCTCTCTCTCTCTCTCTAATGGAGCAAAACATAGTAAGAAATATATAATATTTTTCATTGACATTTACATGATAATTCATGAAAACATTTAGTATTTGAAAAAGTGCAGTAAGCAGACATAATACCATAATAACTGATCAGGAATATCCTGGATTTTACTCCTGGATTTATTTCCACCACACACAGACGGTCAAGCTGGGCTTATCTCCAGTCGTAACAAGCATCCCCTCTTTAAGATTACAATTTGTCCACAAAATTACTTTGTCGACTGTGGGATTTTACATAGAAAATCTATCCACTTTCTAAAGGTGCAGATCATCACGGTCTGTGTTATGCTTAACATTTGTGGTTTGTGGTTTTTAATATGGAATTAGATTAACCACATTCTGCTATGAAGATGTCGATTCAAAATGATAATGAAACATTTTTGATATTGCGTGTAGATTGTTATCGGCTGTGTTTTTTTTATATGCATTTTTTGTTGTTGTAATTCACAGTTGATAGATGGTTGAATAAATGACTGACTGAATGTCAGCACAACCAATAGGCTTATAATGGAATATTAACTTTCTGTTTCATCATATACTGGAACTAAAGTTGGAAATATTATATATATATATATATATATATATATATATATATATATATATATATATATATATACCATATTATAATGATATTAGTATCAACTACTAATTGTGTTTAATCTCTCTCTCTCTCTCTCTCTCTCTCTCTCTCATGAGATTTTGGATAGCGGCTTACCGTAGCAATAGGATTTCTTTGTAACGAAGATTACCGGAGTCATCTCCCCATGGCATTCCTGGGTTACACCCAACCAATCACGACGGACTCCAAGGTAAAATTCGAGACGTCTGCGCATCGCTGTCTGGTGTACAATTTTTTCATTGGTCAAAACACAGACACTAATTAACATTTTCCAAATCTCCTCTTAGCTATCTGTAAATTGAATGGCTAGGTTTCTCAGACGATGGCTGATCACTAAGGGTCCGCCGAGCAGTGACCCCGCAGATGTTGTTAAATTCATGAGTCAAAGGAATTCAGATTTCTATTTTTAGAAACGAACAAGTCAGATCTAACAAAAAAGATATATCATTTGATTCAAATTCGACTCAATTTCGACCATGTTAGGATGAACGCCTGCGGGAAATGATGCATAATATATTCTACAAGAATATTTCTCTCACAGGAGTTAGAAAAAGGATAAAATGTTGTTTTTTCATCTAGTATATTGTCAATGTTCAATGTAAAATGTATTATTTTCATCGAGAACCTTTCAGTTTGTCATGTGACTCCGCTAAGTTGTAGATATGCTTGTGGAGTGAATGTTTCAAAATACGTAATAATTTCATTAGAATTACATATTCTAAAGAAACCGACTGTATCAATTATTATTATTGGGGGGGTGGGGGGTGGGGGTGGGGGGATCGATTCCATGATCTTTACATGACAAATCAAATCTATCGATTTTGGCGTTGAGGCGATCCGAGTGATTCCGCTTTGAGGGCAACATTTTTTAACACAGCAGAACGCAAAATGTTAAATGGATAGTTGGAATAATTCCCGTTTTTCATTCAATGAAAATATTACGTACTGTAATGAATTCAGATTTATGCAAATATATTATTGATTCTCTCTCTTTTTTCTTTCTCATTTATCAATTACTGAAATTTTTCAATCTGTGAATATGTCAAGTTACTCTTGAAATCCTTGAAAAATAACTTTTGGATTGGTGTAATCAGATCCTGGGTTGAACTACACAATGTTTGTACAGAATCAAATGCTACTGCAGATACACCTCTATTTCATAATCATATGATTCGTATAGGTGGGATTTTTTTTTAAAATAAAAAATCTCTCTGACAGTAACATCAGACACATAAATGATATTATTGAAGAAGATAGTAGTTGTTTTTTTAGCTATGAAACTTTTTGTGATACTTATCCGAATGTGAAAATCAATTTCTTGGAATATGCAAGCATCATTCATGCAATAAAGAATTGGATTAAAAAGTCTTTCAAAAACATTAATTCTAAAAAGTTGGCAAATCCATCTATTATGTCAAACATATACTATGTACTGAAATGTAAAAAAAAATCCTAATGCTTTTATGAACTTCTAAACAAAAAATCCTCTGTGACAACAGGCAAAACAAGATGGAGTGAGCTCATAGAAATAGATAATACTGAGAGGAAAATAATCCACAAAATACCTTTCATAATAACAAAATATAGTAAACTTCAATGTGTGACTTTGCCATATCATAGGTTTAAACTAGAAAAACTCTACCACTTCTCACTTGTTTAAATAACCAAAGACAATGTACATGTTGCTACGTTTTAAGAGATATCAAACATGCATAAACGGAAATACATGTCAACATCAGAAAATAGCACATGTTCGTTAAAGCACACATAAACTGGTTAAAATGACAAACACTATATCAGGCCAAGAGCTATCGGGCTCGAGGTCCAATATTCGGGACAGAGGGTGACTATCGGGCTCGAAGTCCGATATAAGGGGACTGAGGGTGACTATCAGGGAAAAGAGTACCAATTCATTTCCCATAGACCTCAATGTTAACCTTTGGCCCTCTCACTAATTAACTATATCGATTTTAAACAAATGACCGCAAACATTTCAAAGTTCATTCCAAGTGTTGATAAAAAATGACAAAAAATATATAGGGTCCCGTGCCTTTTATAGGCCATATTTGTACTTTTTTACAACACATAGCAATCTGCAGTAAATTACACACTTCATTTTAAGCACACCCCTACCATGGTAATTTCCTCAGTCATTTCTCGATTTTGTGCGATAATTTTTCATCCTGACAATTAATTTGAACCTCTATAATATTTCTTTCAATTCCAAATAATTTCACTCTTGATATTAGCCAATCACGCAACACCTAGACATTTATACCTCCGCTCAATCTTGGGTAAACTCCGTCCGGGTTACGCATACGGGGGTTTGGTACTCTCATTCCATCAGGCTCGGGGTCCGATATACGGGACCGAGGGTGACTTGTCAGATGATTTTGTCCACTATTTTTAAAAAGTAACCGTAAAATGCTGTTACGAACAAACGGTGCCTTCCAACATAATGATCTCACAAGCCTGAGCGTAATGTTCTGATCGACATAATTTTCTGTTTGTCGACTTGTCATGTTTTCATTTTCATTAGTCAGATGACTATATCGACTTTTTTCTGATCGTGATGTTGACTTGTCAAATATTAAGACAGAAAGTAGATATCAGTGAATTACACTGGCATATTAGTATTAAAAGTGGTAGCGGAAGGCGACTAAAAATATTTCACTGCACCGTGTATTTCCTTTACCGTATGTGGGTATTTACTCAGTTTGTTAGATTTTTCAAGTCATTCCAAATAAAAAGCGATGTCCAGGCACGTAGCAACGGGTGGGGGGGGGGGAGACTTAACATGCGTACTCTCCCCTTTATTGTCACATACAACCCCAAACTCATCATTTTTATATACAAGCATCAAATTATTAGCTGGTCTCTTTCATATATAGAAGTGATAAATGGTAGTGTAAATTCAAGGTTGGACAGCGGAGGAATTGAACTCACGTACTGAGTATACTGAAAAATAAACGCCCCTCCCCCTCCCCGATTTTGGTAGAACTACCTATCTCGCTAACTAATAATTTCGGACAAATATGAAAAACTTTTATCTCCGTTTGCCCCCCCCCCCCTTTCCTGCCTTCCACCTGCAAAAACAACGCATAGTGCCTTAACTCATTGTATCTGATACAAGTAGTGTGCTTATTTGGAAGACGGTAATTTACAGTCAGTAAACTCAGTTTGTTAGATTTTTCAAGTCAGACCGTGCACTTCCTCTCTGTAGTGAATGGTAGAAAATGCATGATTTGAAAATTTGATCCGCCTATTCATTAAACGCGGAAAATATAACGCAGTTGATGCAAATTATGAAAGGGAATTACCCATGTCACATTATCATATTTCAATTTTCTAGTTTCTTTTGTCTTGCATCAGTATCTTGATTATAATATATATACCATCTTTAATTCCATCTCACCTTATTGCATTCGTTGTGCATTTTAAATTCTATCTTAGAATTTTCAACCTGACATTCTTAATTTAATCTGTGGTTCTGTCTTCCTTGTAATCCCATTGTGCTTCATTGCATTTGTCATTTTATGTCTCATTATTACACCAGAGGGCATGGCGTTCGCTATAACAAGTGCTCCCCGGATACGAAACTGACATTTGGACGTTTGCCGGGATTCGAACCCCGACCTTCCGCATGCAGGGCGAACGCTCTACCTTTAGACCACCGCGGTGGTTCAAAAGCAAATAGAAAATTGAAATATAATAATGTGACATGGAATTAAGGATGTCATGTAGCAAAATAAAAATTATAAGGTAACATGGAAGTCAACATTTCATATAGGAATATCAAAGTTAGAATTTAGAATACAAGAAGTGTTCATGGAATTATGGCGGTAATTCTCTTCCACAGTAACTGTATTTTAGCGTCGCTGTTTTTTCTTTTGTTTTTCTTTCCAACCAAGGACTATCATCAACAGCAACAAAACGTACAAAGGTATGAGGAGACTTTTCTGGTTATAATCATATGCTACTTTTCTAGGCGGGTCGCGGTAGCTCAGTGGTAGAGCGTTCGCTTCGTAACCAGGAGGTTGTGAGTTCTGTCTGGTTATAAACATATGCTACTTTTCTAGGCGGGTCGCGGTAGCTCAGTGGTAGAGCGTTCGCTTCGTAACCAGGAGGTTGTGAGTTCTGTCTGGTTATAAACATATGCTACTTTTCTAGGCGGGTCGCGGTAGCTCAGTGGTAGAGCGTTCGCTTCGTAACCAGGAGGTTGTGAGTTCGAGCTCCGCTCGTACCAATGCCACGACAAATCTAAGACGTAAACATAGGTAGTGATTGCTCCTTCGCCAAAAGGCTCGGCATTTAGAAGTGAGAATCACGGATTTTTCGGACATGACCTTAACAAGGTAGGTCCCGTGTCGCGGCAGGCGTTGGAATGTTAAAGAACTCTCCTTATTACAGCTCTGAACGCTAAGCATAGGTCTAAGTTTGTGGTACTTCACCTACAACTACTACTATCAATATGAATGAAAAATTCTCGACGGGACGTAAACAAACAATCTATAATCACAGTTAAACATGCACACAATAAAATCTCGCTTGTTCAAGTTGTTGACAGCAGACGTCAGTCACGGAAAGAAACGAATAATCTAAAGTTTATAATTATATCTAGATACAATTCGACGGATAGCAAGTTGTCTAACTATAAAAATAAAATTAACACGCCATATCAGTTAATTCATATTTATGATACTTCCGGTAAGTTCGAATGCATTCGGGGATGACTTAGCTGCAGAACTGTAGCGCTCTGAAAAAATATTGGGAGCTAGAGAGATCCACCCCTAAGGCCCTTGTAAAAACCTTCGATTTACGGCGCACAAAAACATGTGCACGGTTGGGGCCTTATATCGCTATATTCTTATATTGCCGTCTCGTAAATTTGATATAAAAAATCTACTAACATATACTACTCAAAATTTGATAAAGATCACTAGCTTATATGCGCGTAATTTACCACTAACATAACAAAAGACATTTTGACTCAGAAACATGTTTACTCAGGTTATGAATGAAAATTCATGAACGGCATGAACTTTTATCAATACGGAATGCTTGAAATCAAAAGGCATTTCATTACAAAAAGTTAACAGCAAACCAGAGAAAGAATTACACAGTTTTGGGGGATAGTCCATCATTACACTTAGTCGATGAAGTGTCAATACCGGGTATGGCCTCCCCTTGCATCAATGACAGCTTGACAACGTCGAGCCATGCTGTCAAGAAGCACCCGGATGTTTCCAATGGGAAGGTTGTTCCACTCTTCCACGAGGGCGTTTCCGGGCTCTGCCAAAGGCGTGGGTTGTGCTCTACGGCGTGAAAGGGCAACTTGCAGCATGTTCCATACATGCTCAATCGGGTTCAAGTCCGGCGAGCGCGCTAGCCAGCCCATACGGACAATTGTCTTCTGCTGAAGGTACTGCTCCACCACCCTGGCGCGATGAGGACAGGCGTTATCATCCATCAGGATGAACTCAGGGCCAACAACACCAGCGTAGGGTCTGAGGTAAACATCGAGGATCTTCCCCCGTCATTGTTCCTCTCTCCAGAATATGAAGATCTGTTCTTCCATCCCTGCTGATTCCACCCCAGACCATGATGGAACCACCACCATAACGGTCATGTTCACTGATGTTGGCATCATGGAAACGTTCACGTTGTCGTCGCCACACTCGGTGCCTCCTGCTGTAAAGTCCAAACAATACCTGGACTCATCGGTGAACAGAACTTGAACCCAATTGTTCTGTGTCCAAGTGACATGATCTTCAGCCCAGTCCAATCGCTCCCGCCGGTGTCGAACAGTCAGAGGGACTCGAACACCTGCCTTTCTCGAGTTGAGACCTGCATTGTGAAGCCGATTCCATATCGTCTGAGCGGACACATTCAGCCCGAGGCGTTCAGGAGGTCGTTACGTAGGCTGGTTGCTGTCCAGAAGGGATGGCGTCGTGCCGGAAGAGCCACAAAATGGTCTTGGCGTTGGGTTGTCGACCTCTGACGACCACCCCCATGTCGGTGTGCTGCTGTACCAAAAGTTTGCTGTCGGTTCCAGGCCCTGTTTACAACACTTTGGCTGACGTTTAGTACATTTGCAACGTCACGTTGTGAATAGCCAGCGTCAAACATTCCAGTACATCTGCCCAGTTGTTCTGTCGTCAGGCGACGCCTTACACGTTGAGGGAGCATTGTGTTGATAAACGTAGTGTAAACGCTCAAGTGAGTTTGAAATTTTAGAAAGAATCAGACACCGATGCCTGGGTGAAAATCGTGCAATGGTAGCAAAAGCATAAACTGTGATGAGAAACGCATTTCCCATGGCATGAAATGCACGTGCAAGTTTGTTGAAGACGTTTTTGATTTCACTTGGACACAATATTGCCAGTTATGCAGTTATTAATTTTTTAAACAGAATAATATCTATGATCCTTATCAAATTTTCAGTAGTATATTTTCCTACTATATGTGTGTTCAAACATACCTTCAAATATTTATTAAAGCTCTATACGACCCTAAAATTCACAGCTTTTAATGGTTTTTACTAGGGGTGGATCTCTAGCTCTCTGATCCGTCCCAATATTTTTTCAGAGAGCTACAGTTCTGCAGCTAGGGATGACTTGGTGAAAAATTGGTATATCGTGACCAGTGGCGGATTTAAGGAAGGGAGGGGGCGCAGCCGGCGCGAGCCCCCTTTAAAATTTTCAAATTTAAGGTAAATCGTGGTAACTTGTTTATAAAAATGTACTAAACGATAAAAGAAGCAATAATTTCTTCCACTTTTGGAGAAATAAATGATAAAATCTTTTGATTTCTTGAATTACTTTATTATGAGAACTTAATTTTTTCAAAAAACCCCTTAAAATTTGCGTCATTTTATTAATTTCACCTTATTTATTCACCCTGGACCCACTGGGGGGCTCAAGGCGCCCCCGACCCCCTGCCTCATAAAGTGGCGCCCCCCGTAACCACAATTCCTGGATCCGCCCCTGGTGACGTCATTTATTTCAAAATGTTTCAGGAAAACACATAGTTCCGCATTGACGGGAACATTTTTCCAGAACATTTTGGTCGTCTGGACCTAGCACGAGACTACTTCCGTACAAGTCCTTCATTTAACGCGGGAAATATAACAACATTTGATGAAAAGAGTGCATTGTGACGTCTTTAGCGTTGCTGTTATCAACAAAAACAACAAAACGTACGAGGTGTAAAACAGTATATATTTCAAATTGAGCGTGTTCAATATAACTGACTCTCAAATGAATACAATTCATTAATATAGCTGTTACTGTTATGATGTCAGCGCGAACAATTTGTGCTTTTCCAAATGTAATAGTTGAAAATAACCCACGTATATCTGAACCCATGGAAATTTTTAAATTGACGTCATCGATGTTTACATTTTTGCCTAATCATGCAATGTTTGAAAGAAAAGTACTGACATCGCTGCCATGCATATAGTCAATATTTGTTTATCATTGAATTATAGAAAGTTTAGTTGATGCTGAAATATTTCGCAGTTTAACATCACAATCTGTAGCAGCTTGAAGTCATCTGAATATTCTTTTATTTAAAGAAACACACGACCTTTCTCACAATATATAATTGTTCGTGACATTTCACATATAATTCACTTACATTCTATCTCGTTTCTACAAAAACATTTTGGCGTATATTACCATGTCTGTTTTACAGTTAGCATATTCTGACACAGTAGCTGTAGTTCCTGATATCTTACGTTTTACAGTCAGTTGTGTATTATTACTACAGTAAGTTGTATATTATTACTACAGTCAGTTGTATATTATTACTACAGTCAGTTGTATATTATTACTACAGTCAGTTGTATATTATTACTACAGTCAGTTGTATATTATTACTACAGTCAGTTGTGTATTATTACTACAGTCAGTTGTATATTATTACTACAGTCATTTGTATATTATTACTACAGTCAGTTGTATATTATTACTACAGTCAGTTGTATATTATTACTACAGTCAGTTGTATATTATTACTACAGTCAGTTGTATATTATTACTACAGTAAGTTGTATATTGTTACTACAGTCAATTGTATATTATTACTACAGTCAGTTGTATATTATTACTACAGTCAGTTGTATATTATTACTACAGTAAGATGTATATTATTACTACAGTAAGTTGTGTATTATTACTACAGTCAGTTGTATATTGTTACTACAGTCAGTTGTATATTATTACTACAGTAAGTTGTATATTATTACTACAGTCAGTTGTATATTATTACTACAGTCAGTTGTATATTGTTACTACAGTCAGTTGTATATTATTACTACAGTCAGTTGTATATTATTACTACAGTAAGATGTATATTATTACTACAGTAAGTTGTGTATTATTACTACAGTCAGTTGTATATTGTTACTACAGTCAGTTGTATATTATTACTACAGTAAGTTGTATATTATTACTACAGTCAGTTGTATATTATTACTACAGTAAGTTGTGTATTATTACTACAGTCAGTTGTATATTATTACTACAGTCAGTTGTGTATTATTACTACAGTCAGTTGTATATTATTACTACAGTAAGTTGTGTATTATTACTACAGTAAGTTGTATATTATTACTACAGTAAGTTGTGTATTATTACTACAGTCAGTTTTATATTATTACTACAGTCAGTTGTATAAGTGGAGATTATTACTACAATCAGTTGTATATTATTACTACAGTCAGTTGTGTATTATTACTACAGTAAGTTGTATATTATTACTACAGTAAGTTGTATATTATCACTACAGTCAGTTGTATATTATTACTACAGTCAGTTGTATATTATCACTACAGTAAGTTGTATATTATTACTACAGTAAGTTGTATATTATTACTACAGTAAGTTGTATATTATTACTACAGTCAGTTGTATATTATTACTACAGTAAGTTGTATATTATTACTACAGTCAGTTGTATATTATCACTACAGTCAGTTGTATATTATTACTACAGTCAGTTGTATATTATTACTACAGTCAGTTGTATATTATTACTACAGTAAGTTGTATATTATTACTACAGTCAGTTGTATATTATCACTACAGTCAGTTGTATATTATTACTACAGTCAGTTGTGTATTATTACTACAGTCAGTTGTATATTATTACTACAGTCAGTTGTATATTATTACTACAGTCAGTTGTGTATTATTACTACAGTAAATTGTATATTATTACTACAGTCAGTTGTATATTATTACTACAGTAAGTTGTATATTATTACTACAGTCAGTTGTGTATTATTACTACAGTCAGTTGTATATTATTACTACAGTCAATTGTATATTATTACTACAGTCAGTTGTATATTATTACTACAGTCAGTTGTATATTATTACTACAGTCAGTTGTGTATTATTACTACAGTAAGATGTATATTATTACTACAGTAAGTTGTATATTATTACTACAGTAAGTTGTATATTATTACTACAGTAAATTGTATATTATTACTACAGTCCATTGTATATTATTACTACAGTCAGTTGTATATTATTACTACAGTCAGTTGTATATTATTACTACAGTCAGTTGTGTATTATTACTACAGTAAGTTGTATATTATTACTACAGTCAGTTGTGTATTATTACTACAGTCAGTTGTATATTATTACTACAGTCAGTTGTATATTATTACTACAGTCAGTTGTGTATTATTACTACAGTCAGTTGTGTATTATTACTACAGTAAGTTGTATATTATTACTACAGTAAGTTGTGTATTATTACTACAGTCAGTTGTGTATTATTACTACAGTCAGTTGTGTATTATTACTACAGTAAGTTGTATATTATTACTACAGTAAGTTGTGTATTATTACTACAGTCAGTTGTATATTATTACTACAGTAAGTTGTATATTGTTACTACAGTCAGTTGTATAAGTGGAGATTATTACTATTGTAGCAAAGAAGGGGGGGATATCTTGAACAATTGAGTATCGTACCCGGGACCATTGTATTACTATTTAGGTGATCTAACCACCGAACAATGATATACGAAATACTGAAATGTTTCTACACTATAAACGTTAGCCTAAACCTATTTCGGAAATCGCACAAGAACTCTTCATATCGAGGAGATGAAAAAAATGATTTTAAAGAAAATGTCATAAACGTCACGTATGTCCTTAACAGTGTGTTATTCCGTAATGTTATCTGTGTGTTATATAAGCCTAGATTACCCGTAATGTTATCTGTGTGTTATATAAGCCTAGATTACCCGTAATGTTATCTGTGTGTTATATAAGCCTAGATTACCCGTAATGTTATCTGTGTGTTATATAAGCCTAGATTAAGCGTAATGTTATCTGCGTGTTATATAAGCCTAGATTACCCGTAATGTTATATGTGTGTCATATAAGCCTAGATTACCCGTTCTTGAACACTAGTCAAGGGAAAAAAATTGGTAAGAGTTGTGCAGATGCGTTTCTGCGACGTCTTGCATAAGTCACGTGACTCGAACAAAAGAAAATTAGGGTCAACAATGTAGCCCGAACTTTGGATTTTTAACGAATTTTCTGTTATGCACGTACGTGTTATCTTTAGAGTTCGCTGCGCTTGCTATAATTTATCATATAGTTAGAAGTGCCATTTTGTACAAATTTTGTACTTCCGGTGAACATAAAACATTCGAGGCGCCTTTCTCGAGCTTGCCGGAAAGACACCAGAAGTTGTGATTGCGTTGCGATGCGAGCTTTGCTTGCTATAATATTATCAAACTTCCGCCAGAGTTCGTTTGCACACAAACCAAACTCTTCCATGTAGGTATTGAGGGATAGGGATTTCCCGCAAACTACTTTTTATTAAAAGGAAAGGCAATCCTAACCACATTGTTACTTTTATGAATAAAGTATTATTTACTGATATCGTAAATGACAGTCTTTAACAACAAAAATCCTTGCTTAACGATTAAATCAATATTAATCAATCATGTATTTTAAATTACCCGCCGCTAAGAGAACGGCCATTGAAGGTTATTTATGACGTCACTCCGTCGGTTCCGGTTTATTTCATCAGCAGCACTGTAAACATGACAAGTCATGAACAGTTAGGTTTGGAGCCGTATAGATTTGAGCCCGTTCTTTCGCAAGAAGAAATTGAGAAAAGAAGACGTCCAGTCGAGTCGCAGACCAGACAGACGTTACACGTTTCTTCATACAAATGTCTCGAACCTCAACTTGTCATTGCGCAAATGATGGAGCCACAGTTTACGTAGTCTTTTCTTTTCAGATGACTTGGTTGGGTCAGGAATTTCGAAAAAAAAATTCACAACTCCCCTTCGCATTAGTGCAATTAACAGCTTGACAGGAATGCATCAACCTATTTATTCGTAAAATCTTTGATGATCTTAGAATCTCATCAAATCCGGAACAGACGGCGTGGCGTCAAAAATTATTAATTTTTGTGGTCTTGGATACAAAAGAGTTCCACATCATGGCAGCCTCTATAAATGGCGGGAATTTCAATTTTTAACGTTTTTGAATTAGTACTGAAGCTTATCTAGGCCATATATTAACAGAATAATATGACAAATTTGTATCATATGATTAATCCTATCATTTATCATGTAAAACTTTTTGGGTTGCCTTCCCCTTTAAGATCGCGATGAGGTAATTGGAAAGGAATGGCATCAGCTGAAAAATCATCCCTTTTCATCATAACCAACTGGTAGTACAATTGGTAGTAGGTACACAATGTCTCTTGCCTCTACAAAGGCACGAAGTGCAGCGACTTTTTCCTACTTTAATTCATAATGGATTCTCAATCTCTGTTTCGCACATGTTATGTCTGAAACCATGTTTTTTCTTGAAGTGAAAGTAGAAAGGATACATTTTTATAACAGTTACGTCAATGTTTTATTGAACTTTACTTTCCCTTCTTCTATATACTTCACTTATATGCAAAAATCAGATTTATATTCAATAATCTTGTTATTCTTATGCGAGAATCTTGATTTGCATTCGATAATCTTGATATTTATATGCGAAAATTTTGATGTATATATTTGATAATCTTGATATTCATATATGAAAATTTTGACGTATACTCGATAATGGTTAATTTTGATTTATCTTCGATAAGCTTGTTCATTTCATCGAATATAGATAACAAGATTATCGAATATAAATCAAGATTTATTGCATATAGATAAAAAAATTCTCATGTAAATATCAAGATTCTTGAATAGAAATAAAAAATTTCGCACATAAATATCAAGATTATTGAATATAAATCAATATTTTTACATATAGACATCAAAATTATCGAATATAAATCAAGATTTTCGCATACGAATAAGAAGATTGACTGGTAATACAGGGGTACCGGGTTTGATTTTTAATGTACAGTCAATCACTGATCTTCTAATACATGCTATTTAATCACAAAAGACAAAAACATTGTGCAACAAAGTCTTATCGTCGATGTATAGTAGGCTTCTGTTTCATATTCTTAACCATTAGAATATGTACATATTAATGAAAATCAAAAAGTTACAGTGCCAAAAATACAGAGCGAGAGCTCACTCATATCAAAACGTTTCGTGGAGGTGCACGGGAATGACCGAAACTGACGACTTTTGTGAGCACATATCTTTGTAGATGACATTTATACATTTATCATTTAACAGGATGTTGGTTTCTAAATATATATTCTAGAATTATGCGTTTCTTGTCATTGATGCTGTTACATCAAAGCACATTTCCCACGACTTCACTCCTCCCGTATGAAAATATACCCATCTATGAAGAATTGCAATGTATTTTCATTTTTTTCCTTCTGCATATAATCATGATTTCGATAAAGCTTTAAGTACAAAATCCAATTGAAAAATAGTGTTTCTCGGGAAGCTAGAGACCGAGGTATTAAATTGCAAAAAAAAAAGCCATTGAATTTTAACTATAAGCCTTTCCAGTTTTATTATTTCTGTGAACGAAAACGAATTACGACATTTTTACTCAGTGAAACAATGAGAGCCAGCGAACTGAATACTGAATGTAATATTATTATTGATTATATACAGTAATCTTAAGCAATCTAATTCGATATAAGTTTACAATTAAAAATATACAGATTGAGTTCTAAAAACTATAGATATGCAATTTTTCATTTAAATTATGTAATGCATATCCTATAATGTATATCTATACTTTTTTTCTTCTTTTCTTTTCTTTTCGTTATACATGTATGTCATTTGTTTTGTTATTTTGACTGTATGCCAACATGGTGTTGTCAATAAATAAATTGAAATTGAATAATTTCATAAAACGCCAAGAAAATGTGGGGCTGTGAATAAATTTTGAAATATGGTGTGTTACATATGATGTTTTTTAAACGTTTATTGATTGCATTACCCATATTTTGCAGATATAGAAATTATTTTTAGCTGTTAATTTACAATCCGGATGACTTTTAGTTGATTCGTTGTCAGTGCAGAAAACAAAGACCAATCTAAATCATTATATGAAAGCGAAGGATATACAGGTCTCCATTCTTTCTCGCTAGGAAACCGTCCGCTACAAAATCAGATCTCTTTACTGGTGTTTAAAAAAAAAAGTAAATTACTTTCCCCCCTTTGGGAAATGATACTCTGATAAAGCAGAATCTATCTAAATTCTCAAAATGAGATGCAATTTAATTGAAATTATCATATCTACTTTAGAATTAGAGGACACATCTCATACATTTGTGTCACATATCATTACACACACACACACACACACACACACACACACACACACACACACACACACACACAGATATATATATATATATATATATATATATATATATATATATATATATATATATACATATGTATCTATCACCGTGTATCAATTCGAGTATTTATGTTTGCATATTATTAATGTAGTGTTTAATTGTTTATTTACATAAACATATCCATTACTGTGCATCAATTCGAGTATTCATGTTTGCATATTATTAATGTAGTGTTTAATTGTTTATTTACATAAACATATCCATTACTGTGCATCAATTCGAATATTTATGTTTGCATATTATTAATGTAGTGTTTTTAATTGTTTATTTACATAAACATATCCATTACTGTGCATCAATTCGAATATTTATGTTTGTATATTATTAATGTAGTGTTTTTAATTGTTTATTTACATAAACATATCCATTACTGTGCATCAATTCGAATATTTATGTTTGTATATTATTAATGTAGTGTTTTTAATTGTTTATTTACATAAACATATCCATTACTGTGCATCAATTCGAATATTTATGTTTGTATATTATTAATGTAGTGTTTTTAATTGTTTATTTACATAAACATATCCATTACTGTGCATCAATTCGAATATTTATGTTTGTATATTATTAATGTAGTGTGTTTAATTGTTTATTTACATAAATATATGCATTACTGTGCATCAATTCGAGTATTTATGTTTGCATATTATTAATGTAGTGTGTTTAATTGTTTATTTACATAAATATATGCATTACTGTGCATCAATTTGAGTATTTATTATATGTAGTGTTTCATTGTTTATTCACACAAATATATCAATTAGAATATCTGTGTTTTAATATCATTATATGTAGTTTCATTGTTTATTCACATAAATATATCAATTAGAATATCTATATTTAAATATCATTATATGTAGTGTTCACATAAATATATCAATTAGAACATCTGTGTTTTAATATCATTATATGTAGTTTCATTGTTTATTCACATAAATATATCAATTAGAATATCTGTGTTAAAATATCATTATATGTAGTTTCATTGTTTATTCACATAAATATATCAATTGGAATATCTGTGTTTAAATATCATTATATGTAGTTTCACATAAATATATCAATTAGAATATCTGTGTTAAAATATCATTATATGTAGTTTCATTGTTTATTCACATAAATATATCAATTAGAATATCTGTGTTAAAATATCATTATATGTAGTTTCATTGTTTATTCACATAAATATATCAATTAGAATATCTGTGTTTTAATATCATTATATGTAGTTTCATTGTTTATTCACATAAATATATCAATTAGAATATCTGTGTTTAAATATCATTATATGTAGTTTCACATAAATATATCAATTAGAATATCTGTGTTACAATATCATTATATGTAGTTTCATTGTTTATTCACATAAATATATCAATTAGAATATCTGTGTTAAAATATCATTATATGTAGTTTCATTGTTTATTCACATAAATATATCAATTGGAATATCTGTGTTTAAATATCATTATATGTAGTTTCACATAAATATATCAATTAGAATATCTGTGTTTAAATATCATTATATGTAGTGTTCACATAAATATATCAATTAGAATATCTGTGTTTGAATATCATTATATGTAGTTTCATTGTTTATTCACATAAATATATCAATTAGAATATCTGTGTTAAAATATCATTATATGTAGTTTCATTGTTTATTCACATAAATATATCAATTAGAATATCTGTATTTAAATATCATTATATGTAGTTTCATTGTTTATTCACATAAATATATCAATTAGAATATCTGTGTTTAAATATCATTATATGTAGTGTTTCATTGTTTATTCACATAAATATATCAATTAGAATATCTGTGTTTAAAGATCATTATATGTAGTGTTCACATAGATATATCAATTAGAATATCTGTAATTAAATAGCATTATATGTAGCGCTGAATTGTTTTTTTTTTTAAATTATATAAATACATATATTACTGTGCATCAATTAGAGAATTAGATTTCTTTATTTCTGGTGCCGTCTACCTTTAATCAAAATATCCGCGTGAACAAGGTTCAGATTTAATGCGCATTGACTTACGTTTATTTTTTAACTAGACTGAGACACTGGTGTAGTAGTCTCAAGGATTATTTACACGTGTAGGTATAAAATGTAAAAAAAAGATTAATTAAAAAATGGTATAGTGCGTGTGGCAGTGTAGAGGAAGCATGCGATTTCTTTTATTTTGGCACAAATTGCAATTAGTAAAGAAACAAAAATAGCGAATCTCCTGTTAAAACTGGGTAATAATGTTACAAACCAACACGCGAAAGAGATTAGTTGGTTCAAAAACGTGTCAAATATCCTTAATAATTGCAGACTTTCAAACATTTGGCAAAATAACGCATGTAATCCAAACTGGCTAAAGTCAAAAGTAAAACTTATTCTACTCGATCAATTCAAGCAAAAGTGGAATTCTGACATCAAAACGCTATCAAAAACTATAAACTATAGAATGTACAAGGATGAATTAAAATTTGAAAAATATTTGGATATCCTACCCAGAAAAGATGTTATAACCTTTTGTAAATTTCGAACCTAAAATCATCACTTACCTATTGAAAGTGGACGCTGGCGAAACGAGCCCCGAGAATCAAGACATTGTAATAAATGTGAATTAAATGAAATTGGTGATGAATTCCACTACTTGTTTAACTGCAAATCTCTGATTGATACAAGAAAACAATGTTTATCACCAAAACAAATACGTTTCAAAAACATCATCACTTTAAAAAATATAATGAATTCAAACAAGCAATCTTTTCTAAGAAAATTGTGTTCCTTTATAAGAAATATTAATAAACTATGCTCCCGGACCCAATGACTACTCGAATCTAAAATTGCATATGTTGCCTATCTCCATACTCACGCATGCCTTAAAACATTTAGTGATATATTACCATCACTTTAATATAAAATATATGTACTAAATCTCTGTATACAATTGTGTAATTGTGATGAGAAATAAATTCAGTTTATTGCAATATGTACCATGGTACAGGGTACGGATTAATTAACGTCTTATTGAGTATATCAAATTCACCAGACATTGATACTTTCTTACTTTTATAGGAAATAATATAATGATACAAAAGTGCAATATTGAAATCAATGCAATCATTTGCCAAAAAGTCTAAAAGATTCTCATATACAACTGTGCTTCTATATGAAATGAATAGTAAAATCTGCATGCGGCGTATAACTAAATCTAGATTATCATTTTCGCACACTATGTTATGCATTGTTACACTATGTTATGCATTGTTACACTATGTTATGCATTGTTACACTATGTTATGCATTGTTACACTATGTTATGCATTGTTACACTATGTTATGCATTGTTACACTATGTTATGCATTGTTACACTATGTTATGCATTGTTACACTATGTTATGCATTGTTACACTATGTTATGCATTGTTACACTATGTTATGCATTGTTACACTATGTTATGCATTGTTACACTATGTTATGCATTGTTACACTATGTTATGCATTGTTACACTATGTTATGCATTGTTACACTATGTTATGCATTGTTACACTATGTTATGCATTGTTACACTATGTTATGCATTGTTACACTATGTTATGCATTGTTACACTATGTTATGCATTGTTACACTATGTTATGCATTGTTACACTATGTTATGCATTGTTACACTATGTTATGCATTGTTACACTATGTTATGCATTGTTACACTATGTTATGCATTGTTACACTATGTTATGCATTGTTACACTATGTTATGCATTGTTACACTATGTTATGCATTGTTACACTATGTTATGCATTGTTACACTATGTTATGCATTGTTACACTATGTTATGCATTGTTACACTATGTTATGCATTGTTACACTATGTTATGCATTGTTACACTATGTTATGCATTGTTACACTATGTTATGCATTGTTACACTATGTTATGCATTGTTACACTATGTTATGCATTGTTACACTATGTTATGCATTGTTACACTATGTTATGCATTGTTACACTATGTTATGCATTGTTACACTATGTTATGCATTGTTACACTATGTTATGCATTGTTACACTATGTTATGCATTGTTACACTATGTTATGCATTGTTACACTATGTTATGCATTGTTACACTATGTTATGCATTGTTACACTATGTTATGCATTGTTACACTATGTTATGCATTGTTACACTATGTTATGCATTGTTACACTATGTTATGCATTGTTACACTATGTTATGCATTGTTACACTATGTTATGCATTGTTACACTATGTTATGCATTGTTACACTATGTTATGCATTGTTACACTATGTTATGCATTGTTACACTATGTTATGCATTGTTACACTATGTTATGCATTGTTACACTATGTTATGCATTGTTACACTATGTTATGCATTGTTACACTATGTTATGCATTGTTACACTATGTTATGCATTGTTACACTATGTTATGCATTGTTACACTATGTTATGCATTGTTACACTATGTTATGCATTGTTACACTATGTTATGCATTGTTACACTATGTTATGCATTGTTACACTATGTTATGCATTGTTACACTATGTTATGCATTGTTACACTATGTTATGCATTGTTACACTATGTTATGCATTGTTACACTATGTTATGCATTGTTACACTATGTTATGCATTGTTACACTATGTTATGCATTGTTACACTATGTTATGCATTGTTACACTATGTTATGCATTGTTACACTATGTTATGCATTGTTACACTATGTTATGCATTGTTACACTATGTTATGCATTGTTACACTATGTTATGCATTGTTACACATGTTATGCATTGTTACACTATGTTATGCATTGTTACACTATGTTATGCATTGTTACACTATGGAAGAGGACTCCACAACTTAGACACGTTTCCAATTTCTTTCGTATTTCAAACAATAAAATATGTTAAAATCAATATGTATATCAAAAGTCTGAGAAATGACACTTAAGTAGGTATTATTTTTTATCGCAAAGCACCGTATAAATTATATATATATATATATATATATATATATACATACATACATTTAAATGTAATAAGAAATACAAAATAATCAAGCTTAGGAGCACTGGCTGGTTGGTGAGACGGAGTTAAAGACCTTGTGATTCAACATAGAGCTTTTTCTTCCCAAAAACTTTCCACTATATACATGTACACATTGTAATTAATTAGCGCAATTGAAATATCTGTTCTTACTGTATGTCAGCTTCAACGAATTTTCAACTTTTATCGAAAAACCTGAACATTTTTGTACAGTTAATTTAGAGTGGACACAAGTTTTGTATCTTCTGCCTACATGTGTATAACAGTGACATAATTTGAGCACAATCAGTCCCTGGACCACGCCCCTCGGGCTGACATTGAGGTTTCGCGCTCTTTTTGGAGTCTTGGGTCGATATTCGGGGGAGTGATGTATCATTCTCTATACGTACATCTTATATCACAATCAGATAACTCATAAGAGATAGAGAGAGTGAGAGATTAATGTTCTAACCTAATCTGATATTAGATTAAAAATATCTAATTAATATAGTATCAAACCAGAAAAATACTGATACTCATCTTCGATTTTGTCACATACCCAATGAACGCTCTTAAAGACGGTATAAACAAGTTTGTGTTAAATGAACAGTTGTGGCGTGGTTTCATGGGGGAAATGTTAAAATGTCTATCACCATAAGAAAAGAAAAAAAAAGGAGGGGCTTCCCTGCCAAGATAAGTATATTGTCTTCAAATTTTCTAATTTCAGGTGGCACGGAGTTCCATGCATTGATAATAGTTGGAATAAAAAAAGATCTATACAATTTTCAATTGCGTTCCTTGTTGTATAACTTGATATACTATAATTTTGAGAAAATATAACTCTGGGAAAAATCCGGTGGTAAACTTGTATACATAATTCTCATAAGATCTAATTTCTTTGAGTAGTTTGTTCTCATATGCCATAAATATAAGCAGGTCAATTAAATGCTGAAAATATATCCTTATAGAAATCTGTGAGTTTTAACAACTTCTATTTAGCAGTTTTCAAAATCAAGATCTTCCCAAAACCGCATTTTAGTAAACTTTTATACCAGATTTCTCGAAAAAAATATATATCTGAGGTCGAAAGTTTCAATTAAATCAGGAATTTTGATTAAATTGTGACTGCTCAAATAAAAGAAAACTCAAATTTAAGTTTTTTCAAGAAATCAAGGCTTCCCGAGCAGGAAAACTTCAGAATATATGATAAATATTCAATATCTGTATAAAACTCTGAGTTTGCAGCTAAAGATCAAACGTTATTATGAAATTATTTGATCTGTTTCTCTCTTACTTTCCGTCAATTCTTTCTTTCATTCCTTATTAATCGTTAGAAAGAAAATCCCGATAATTAATATTATCAAAACATAGAAATCTGCAATTAAGTACAAGTATATGAAAAGTGGAAAACAGTTAGTAAATTTTGAAACCAAATTCAAAATTTGTTTAGTTTTTCAAAGTTTTGAGCATAAAAATAGAAAGGAATTGATATAGGTGAAGTTTATGTATTGCTGTAGATATTTGATAGGTATACACACTGTGAGTTTTGAGTTTTTGATTTTTGAGTTTTGCTTCCTATCAACAAGGTTTGTTAGTTGGATATACACCACAGACGCATTTTATCCACCTGTTTATTTTTGCTTCCTCTCACATACTTTTAGAGAAATTTCTTGACAAGTAGTTGCTTTATATTCACAAAACCATGATCTTTATATATATCTTCTTGTACTTAGTTTAATACCGTTCGCGGTAGTGGTTTGAGCGCGACTTTCCAACCTGTGGACCCGGGTTCGATTCTCGATCCTGGCTTATCGTCAAACCCAAGCCGTTAACATAGGTAGTGATAATAATAATATAATAATAACTTTATTGCGAAAGACATACATCTTATAGCATTATAACAAAATTGAACATGGATAATAATTACAAAGCTGAAAATAAACGGCCAATTCTTTCAATGACATCTAGCGTACAATAGTATATAGTAAATACACTAGTATAGTGATAGTAAAAAAGGAGAATGACGATACAAATTACATATTATGGACTATTAGTTCAAGAGCTCTACAGATAAATTTCCCCAAGTTACAGAGTTCTTTAACATTGTTCACACTTAGTCGTTGTATAAATTTGAACATGGAGGGTTTACTCCAGTAATACTTCTTCACTAATTTAGCTCTAATCTGGCAATATACAGGACAGACTAACAAAAAGTGGTATTCATCCTCAATTTCAGTGATACATGTTTTACAAAACCTTTTTTCACGTGGTACATTTTTATGTCTGCCAGTTTCTATGGATAAATTATGTGATGATAGCCTTATTTTGGAGATACCCTTTTTGTACAATTTAGGAATAGGGATAGTGACTGTTCCAATGAAAGCCACGGATCTGTCGGATACGGCCTTAAAAACACACGTGTTGGCACGATATGGATATGGAGTAGACTTGTTCTGGTCTTCGAATGTACATTTTTATTGATGAAGTGCACATTTTTACAAGAAATACACAAAAGTTGACATACTTTCATTCATTGCGTGCACTCTGATTATAAGCGAGGTTAAACCGGATGCTATGGAAAAAAGTTAGCCGGCGCGTGCACAAATGTACGATTTCACCGGAGCCAACCGGAACATCGCTCGGCCTTTTCCGTCAAGTGGAGAAGGTTGGTTGGTTGTGTCTTGTTTAACGTCCCTCTCGAGAATTTTTCACTCATGGAGACGTCACCATTACCTATGAAGGGCTGCAAAATTTAGGCCTATGCTCGGCGCTTATGACCTTTGAGCAGGGAGGGATCTTTATCGTGCCACACCTGCTGTGACACGGGACCTCGGTTTTTGCGGACTCATCCGAAGGACCGCCCCATTTAGTCTTCTCTTACGACAAGCAAGGGGTACTGAGGACCTATTCTAACCCGGATCCCCACGGGAACAAGTGGAGAAGGAGAAAAACTTCTGTACTTGACGGAAAAGGCTGAGTGATATTCCGATTGTACCTAAGCTTGACGTTGTGACCCTTATTTAATGGTGTAGCACGTGACAGACCGTGCAGTTAGATTGCGCATGCAAAAGTACATGTTAATCAGAATCAGCAATGTTTCATAAACAAGGGATTAAGAAAAAATGTTCTGTATGGTTTGTGAAAAACAAATTTTAGTGTTCTTAATAAAAACGATAAATTTTATTCATTTATACATACATGTAGTTATATGACATATTCACCTCGACTCAAAAATAAAAAAGGAAGAATATATTGTTGTCAATATTCATTTGTGAAGTTGCACTGAGCTTTTGAAATGAAAAACGACATTCAGTATTTTATTGCATGATTTATATCATTCAGTTGCGAATTCTAAAAATTTTCAAATGGAGGGGTGCGACCCCAGTTAGTACCTTTTCACCCAAGAATAAAACAAAACAAAACACAAAAGGGGGGGGGGGCGAATTTGACCTTTTCAAAATCAACCAAACTGTCATTGAATTAATGTATTCTGTTGCCAGGTTTATATCACTGGATTAGGTACAGACCTGTATGAAATTCAAACGTTAACTTATCATCTAGACCAGACTGTGTCCTTTGTTGAATTTGAACTTTAAGGTTCAAATCAAATACAAGGATGACAATTAATTCTGAGATTAAAAGTATTAAGCCTATATAACATTACAGTTCTAGAAAATAGATTATGATGAAATATTTGCTTGTTTCAAGATTTAAAAAAATCTGTTTTAAGGTATTCAATGAATAACGAAAGAATAATCAACAATTTTGAAGGATTTAAATCAAAATAAATGTTTATTGTTAAATAAAGATGAAGGTTTCCAGTAAATGAAATTCACAGGATTAGAGGCTGTCCTTTTTGCACTTTAGGCTTTTTTTTTGAAGAGTTATCTGCCCTTTGTAAAAATAAGAAAAATCTAATTGTCTAAAAATGTGTGCTGTAAATGAGTAAATGAATAATTTTATTTCATATTTTTATCAAGAGAAAATGTGTGTAACTTTCTACCAAGAGATTTGTATGAAAATATGATTTATCTAAAACATATTTTGATAAAACTTGCTCTTCCCATAGACTTCAATGTAAATTTCTAGGTGAAATAAATCAAGCAGTAAACAAAATAAAGGAAATTCCTATGGTATATTAATTTTATTTGATGAACCCTTCAAAATGATACCATGCATCCATTTACTGGATATGAAATATGATCGTTATACATTGAATAAAAGACAATCTTATTTCACCCTAGAATATTAAGTTTCTGTTAGAAACACTTGCCTTTGGTCCACGTATTGAGGCCCTTTTTTAAAGGACATGAACTTGTTGAATTTATCTTGCATTACAACACCACATATAAGTCGCATACCTTGGGAGTATTTTGGCAGGAATATTATCATGTTGTTTAATAAACTATCACTTCACTCCATCACCCAGAAGGAAAGTCAATTTTTGTTTTGAAAAAAAAATTATATGCATTTATTTTAAAGAAACCGGTATAATTTTTTTTTTTAATTTCTGTTGTCCGAGATTACTAGCAGTCTTGCTTATTTCCTTGGGGTGTCACCCCCAATTTCTCCAATATTTTCGATATAATACATGTTTTGTGTTAATCTCCATATTGTCCTCTATGCTACTACTTTATCAAACAATTAAGTAATTTATTTATACAAGTTGCGTACTCGTTTTTTATTCATTGTCTATGTAGACAGCTATTTGTGGACGATACGTCACGTATATACAAATTGATAGTGATTTTTAAGAAATAAATTCACTTTTGAAAATACACGGGGGTATGCTTCACACCGGCATACTTCATGAAGAGCATTAATTAGCGCTTCGTCAAAAGTATTTTTCATATTTACATCTGTGGGATTTCCCAGTCGTTGAAATAGACGTACTATATTTGTCAAGATTCATACGCGCATTGTTCACAACTGCAGCGCATTCACGAGGAAATATCAAAGACATTGGAAATGTCAATTAAAAATATGAACGAATCATCTAATAAATGATTACTATGTTTTAATTCAAATAAAACAGAATGAGACAATGATGATTCCTTTCTCTGACATTTTACAGGAATGTGAAGCCCACAAACACTTGCCATGAAAGTACTTAGTGAAAATCCCCCAAGTGGGATTAAAAATCCCACCAAAATCCCATGGGATTTTTTGATTTCAGGTGAAATATCTTAAAAAGTACAATAGGTACAAGTGTAAATGTTGGTGCATGTCTTGTGAACATAAAATCCCATCTTTTTTGTAAAGGGTTTATTTGTATCCTTAATAAAAGGGTTGGCGAAACTCCGGACTTTTGTCGTGTCCAGAGTTAAATGTCGCACTGTTACTAGTAATTTAACTTGTTTACATGTAGAAGAAATTATTACTAAATTAAATATGGTCTCGATATGACGTAATGATAAGATGAGAATCATTCCAAACTACACGAATCTATTTTTATCTCAGACAAAATTGTTGAAATCTAATTGGTCAGATCTTGGTCACATGACGCCGTGAAAAAAAAAACCTGTATCATGCGAGAAAAATCCGTATTGAGCGAGTAATTTATTGTCGGGTTCGACTTGCAGCCGTGGCAAAATTGGCGAAGCGATAAGTTGTATGATATAGACCCCCACATATACAGTTAGAGGTCTTCGACGTGATAAATTCGTTACACAGTTAGGAAAAATACATGGTGTGATACGGGTTTTCTTTCCACACCATGTCTTTTTCCGTATCAGGCCACTGACTAACTTTGTAACTAATAATATCCAGTTTGATACTTTTGGAGAGATTCTTTGCAACACAAGAAACTCCCTGTTTTTGCAGGTTTCAATCATATTTGACCACAAATGACGCCATAATTCATCAAATGTTTACTTCTTCACTTTTGATATTAGAAAAAAAATTATAACTAGATAGCAAACATTAGAAATATTTTTCCTGCAGATGAAATCTGACTAATCCTGTGTAAATGTATCTGACTAATCCTGTGTAAATGTATCTGACTAATCCTGTGTAAATGTATGCTTTACTATTCTTACAATCATTATCATTCTGTGAACTGACTGTTGATATTTAACAAGGGAAATCACAACATGCAGTATACGCAACATGTTCCAGATGCATGGTATTTCGTATCGCATGAATTATACAATATAAATTTTGACAAGTAATTCCACCCTCATGTGACGTCATAAGATTTGGCAAACCATTTATTTGTTTAGATTAATGCATGACAGTAACATAAATTTTGTTGGAGTCTTTTTCAATAGTTATTGTAAATAATCTTGTTAAACATAAAACATTTAAAAAGTCTAAGTTATATATGAATAATCAATGATATGTTTCAAAATATTGAATCCAAGGACAATAACCCTGTTTTCATTGATTTCTTTATCAAGATTTCCTTTATCTTTTTATGGATATTTTTGTAAAGAAATAGTTTCATGTAATTGGTATAACTACTATTATATCACTATGACCAGCGTTTGTGAAATTTTGATAATGCTGTTTAAGGAAAATTGCAATTTTCTGACGTTGATATATGATTCTTGTTCATATTAAAAGCTTCACCAATTTCTTAATCGATCCTCGTATAAAGTTTGAAGTTTTCATTACAAAAACTTTTGCGACATGGGTTCCATCTTTAACAATTTCATAGAAATTATAGAAAAATCACATTTCAACATAACAACATGTCACAGTGAGCAATACAGATGACGTAACATTGCTAGTCTGACCAATATCGTTCAAGGAAACAGCCATGCGGATAATTTAAAAAGTAACTTTAATATTTCATTTTTGACTGATCGAGGCATCACCCAAACAAATTGAACGAAAATCTGCATCATTGTACGTCAGTGCATAAGTTTTCCAGATTCATTTCCTAACACTTTACTCCTTTAAATACGTTTAAATGTAATCTCAGCGAGATTCGTCGAGGCTGAATATTTGGACTGACGCCTCTTCCGAATCTCAGACCAGTGTCACATAAAGTGATTCGGGAAATCTTGCCTGAACTTCGGCCGCTTGTTATGATTAAAATGGGTTAAATTAAACTTCTTGTCCGCTTCAACTTTTCGCCTTAGACATCCTATTAACTTCCTATCACAATGAAACATGCATTTCTTACCTTTACAAGGTGTAAATCCCACAGTAATTCAAGTTGGCTATTTTCGAAGCCATTGCAAACGGCCACCATTTCATATTTTACCTTCTCAACACTGGAGAGTTCCGATATACTACTTCATGACAATTTCTACTATGATTGAAAATACAGAACTTACTGGTTGACAATTACTTTGTACAAAGCATTTAAGCGTAAAAATTAAAAGTAATAAAAAGAAAACTGTGTAATATTTAATCAATCTATTTGAAGGTGTCCTAAACTATCGGAACTCTTCAGTGTTGAGAAGGTAAAATATGAAATGGTGGCCTTTTGCAATGGCTTCAAAAATAGCCAACTTGAATTACTGTGGGATTTACACCTTGTAAAGGTAAGAAATGCATGTTTCATTGTGATAGGGAGTTAATAGGATGTCTAAGGCGAAAATACCCATTTTAATCGCAACAAGCGGCCGAAGTTCAGGCAAGATTTCCCGAATCACTTTATGTGACACTGGTCTGAGATTCGGAAGAGGCGTCAGTCCAAATATCCAGCCTCGACGAATCTCGCTGAGATTAGTTTAAATGTAGGATGGCGGTAGCCTAGTGGTATAGGTATTGACCGTTCCTTCGCCAAGTGCCCGTATTAGAAGTGAAGGTCACTGGTCTTTCAAATATGACCTTAAAACGGAGGTCTCGTGTCACGATAAAGAACTGTCACGGATTTGCGGAATTTCATTTCAAGCCGGTGACGTCTCCATAGATTGAAAATTTTTAAACTGAGACGTAGAATAACAAACAAGAACCATATCCCGAGTTGTGACGTAGAAATGTTTAGAACAGGGTTACCATACTACCCATAGTCCTCTACAACTCCACACAGAAACGAACTCAATCGGATCACGCGCTCGTCCTTTTCTGTAACCGGTTACGGAAATAGCCGAGTAGTTATGATTGAAACGAACTCTGGCGGAAGTCTGCAAGGTTACAAACAATATCGTGACGTCATGGTACTCTCTTAGGTATCAACAATTTTTTTTTCTACAAGTCAATTTAACAATAATCAAATGATATGACAATCAAATGTAAAAAAGAATTTGAACTACTCGCATGCGTTTGTACGAATTTATCAAAATGGATCGTCGAAGTTACAGTCAACGAAATTCTAGTCGCATATGATTCGAGTAATTTAATCATTTTGTGGTATCTGTTGGAGAATTTTCTATAATAATTATCTAACGTCAGGCTATAGCATGTCAAGGTACTGCAATGATAATATCTACCAGTAACTAAGGAATAGGCGTCTTCGTTTGCAAGCTTGGGGTATAATTTACTTTGAGTTTTAAATTAGGAATGTGAAAACAATGCAAGCTTGGGGTATAATTTACTTTATCTTCGAGTCCAAGTTCAAGTACATTTATTCTCTTAAAATCACATGTGTGATACGAGACACAAAACAAATACGTGCAAAATAGAGTAGTTTTTGTGAAAGTACATAATATTAAAAAGCTTATGGTTTAAAACAGTACGTATGTATATAATTTGGTTGCATTTCCAAATGTTACATATTCTATATATATATATATCCATGTTGTGGATCCGACACTTTGAGGTATCGGGTGTTGTTGGAACTTTAGTGCTTTTATATATATATATATATATTAAAAGAAATAAAATAAACAGTACACAAAGTTAAAATTTTAACGCAAACGCTTTCATTTCATAATCCTCAGGCGCTACATTTTGAAATAGTTTATAATATATAAATATTCATATTCACACACAAAGCCGATTGTATATCCTCCACTAGTTTCTATCTTCATATCGGTTATGATAATAGTACATTACTAATTATGATTATAATACTAGTAGTATATAACTAGTGATAATAATTATAACGATGGCATATTATCATTATTATAGTTTATTATTACACTCTTGATGAAGAAAGAAACTAGTTACATGTAAATGTATTCAATCAGCGTTATCCTATTACTTGTCTAGACTTTTTCTATATGTATTTCGGGATTAGCTAAATATGCGCAACAGAACATACTGATTAATTTTTTTCATTATGGTAGTCATACAAGTACATATGTATATACGTAAAGTCCTTAACAATACGACACTAGGGGTGGACATTGAATCACAAACTTTAAAAGCTTATGGTTTAAACCAGTACGTATGTATATAATTTGGTTGCATTTCCAAATGTTACATATTCTATCACTTCTTGATGTGAAGTTCGATCAGGCCGATGCAACACGGTGATTTCGCTTATAGTTAATTAATTTATAGATATAATTAAATTTACAAGTTAGCTAGATACTGTGTTTACATTCAAATTTCGTCTTGACTTTTCTGTGTATACTAATTACTCATCTCGATTTCAATGTTGCAGTTGTGATTCTATTTCTCTGGTCCCGTAGTCTTTGAATGAAAGTGCCAGATATATAGTCAACATTAAAAGGACTTCATTCATTCCAAATGTACGACAAACCACGAGAGTCAAAAATGTTTCGAATGCAGGAAATCCAATGATTATATCATCTTTTAAGTGGTAATTAATCTAGAGACTCACCAGTGTTGGGTGATTCACCAAGAGATGGTGATCAATTTCATAGCTTCGTTTTGACCAATAGCCGGAGAACTTTGTCCACTCACGCCAATCACAGTGGTCGGGTGATACACAGCACAGCGTCTCTGGGGACACGAGCCGTGTGTGACTGGGAGATTCCTCGTTGGGGAAGATAATTCAAAAATCCTGCAGTGTCAACAACATCCATACAAAATAGTCTCAAACACTGACTTCTGAGTTTCACGCACTGCAGTGCTAAATCAAGAATTTAATAATCTTAAAGCCGTATGTAGAATTTTATAGTATGTATGAATTAGATTGACAGAGTTATCTTTCCTCATTGGATGCAGTCAGTCCTTTTTATCATCACCCATTACAACTAAATATGCAGTCTCTCTCTCTCTCTTTCTCTCTCTCTCTCTCTCTCTCTCTCTCTCTCTCTCTCTCTCTAGCCGACCAAACCTACTAAGTGAGGACGTCCTCACAATGTGTAGAAGAGAATACACACACATATTATTCTAAAGGCAAAAAAGTACTATGTTAGGTATAGCTATAAGGATATCTATAAAAGTGTATCTAATACTCTCTTTTGAATTATGAAAAAAAGGGGTTTTGAGAGAGAATATTAGTAAGGACATGTCCTCACACCACTTGTCCTCACTAAACTATTATTTGGATCAACATCTTTCACATGCTGTAGGTCACACTTATGAGGACGTAATTGTGAGGACATTTATTTGTCCTCATAGTGCAATTCTTGTCCTCATAACGTCTGTCCATTGGTTGAAATTTGTCCCCACTTTACACGTTTTACTGACCCCCCCCCCTCTCTCTCTCTCTCTCTCTCTCGATCTGTATATGGAAACGCCACCTTTATTAATCAATGACATTAACCAGCTTTTTAAACATTAGATTCGTAATAAACATTACCGAGCTTGATAATACGAGGCACGGTGTTATGTACAGTGTATGGTCATCAGTTAAGGTGTGAAATATAAACATAAAAAGTTATAAAAAGTCATAAAGAGTGAACTCGCGGAAGAACGGAGTTTTTTTTAAAGAAAATTAGCCATTCAATGTCTCTACAAGTTCGAATATTTTGGGTATATAAAAAACCTGATATATAGAAACAATATTACATAGAAATAACCCTTTGTTTAATAATAAAATAATGATTTTCAAAGCATTCTCCATTTCTTTCGTGCATTGCAAACTATGGAGGGTATATTGTCAAAAGTCGTCAATTGTTTCTAATAATAATAATGATATTTATTCATATAGCGCCCTATATGACTATAAATAACCACTCTAAAGCGCTGCACACAATAAAAATGATACAGCATGTTATAAAAGTAGTAGAAGGAAATCATAATAGCATTAAGACAGATAATATCAAAACAATGCTAGCAAAACATCAATAATGTGAAGTAAAATTACTAAAATCTAAAACATGATGTGCATGAAAAAAGTTCCACGCCGTACAATCAAATGCTATAAAATACAATAGTTGAAATAAATATACAATTATACACTAGGTAGATAGCACTGAGCAGATCACAACTCTACTCACAATAAAGTCTATAGATTTATCTCAAACGTTTGTGATGCTGAACAGTTTCTTGTGACTAAAGTTATCACCGGTACTCTGGCAAAATACGAAATATCTCATGTTTTTCTGACCATGCCGACATTGTTTTTGATAATCATTTTAAAAAGTGTATATCTAGAAGAAGAGAGAAAGTGGCCATATTGTAATCTAAATTTTGCTTATAAAATCATAGTGAATTCAGACCAAGTCGTATTTTGGTGTATTCTTCATAAAAATCCTGGTCAACGATTGTCTATTGATTGTCTCTTGCAACTGCTTCTGTAAAAATAGTTTCAAAAGAATGTACTTTGAGCGGTAAGAATGGTTCAAATTATAACATGCATGTAATGCTAAGTTGCTTCAATCTTTTATCAGAAAGAGAACATCTACTAGTATTAGAAAATATATTAAATCTGTTAGACTTTGAAGACTATGTTGATTTTCAAAGCCAAAGTATTGAAACACAATATCTCTCTCGTTTGGGATGCACCCATGGTACTGGCTTTGGAAATTTGTCTCATGATAAGTGGAGAGAGGTCATTCAAATTGTGTTTTTAAATTGATAAATCTCTTTATATTTGATTGTCGCAAAATGTAATTTTGTACATATATAATTGTTTGTTTGTGTTTGTCCATATTCCATTGTATAATGTTGTAGTTGTTAAAATTACTCATAACTCTTCCTTAGTTTGGAGGAAATGTCAAAAGAATATTTTATCTTATTATCTTATATCAGGAAAATAAAATAGAGGTAAATATTGATATATTTAGTATAATTAAGATATTCAGTCTTTCTTGTTTGAGGTAAATATAGATATATTTAGTATAATTAAGATATTCAGTCTTTCTAATTTGAGGTAAATATAGATATATTTAGTATAATTAAGATATTCAGTCTTTCTAATTTGAGGTAAATATAGATATATTTAGTATAATTAAGATATTCACAGTCTTTCTAATTTGAGGTAAATATAGATATATTGAGTATAATTAAGATATTCACAGTCTTTCTAGTTTGAAACGGAAGGTTATGACTCACTCAGAAAAAAAATAAAATGTGTCTGTTTACCATCGATGTGAGTCAGCTGGAAGTAGCGAGGACTATTGGGTGAAGCCAGCAGGCATTTATGATAATTATTGTATTATAATGAATATTTATCAACTGAATATTTATCATGTCTAGTTAGTTGTGTTTAGACAGTCAGACAAATATGTCGGCCATAGAAAATATGCAGCTGTAACTCGTCTGCATTGTGTGAACACACTTTATAATGTCCCATATCAATGTACATGTATACCAAGCATTCACTGATGTTACATGTCATTCAGAGGAATCCTACCCCTGAACATCAGTATCTAACTATTTAAAATATGTGTGGGTGTTTTATTCCGGGGACACTTCGGAATACCTTGGTTATTGCGGTAAACTTTACGTGTATATTGATCCCTAGTGCTCTGTCACCTGCGGAACACAATGTGGCACTCGATTTTGCTGACATATCGTCTAGACGATTATAAGCTGTATACATACGAATGCTGACGTCAGACGAAATTCTGTTGAGGCTCACAGAAGGATTGTGGCGCTACGTGTGCACGTCTGGAACTGTGACGCGATTTGCAACTGATAACACGACTTGTTATCATAAATTAACATTTTTAGAAAATCAGACAGAGCCCAGACCGCAACGACTACAACTGTGTCGTTACGGCACCAATAAACTAGCGACCATCATTATTGACTAGACGAACACGTACGTGTTTCGTCACGTCCACCGACGGTAGACAGTACATCCGGGGGTCCACATAGTTTATAAATTACTTACAGCTCCTTGTCCAGGTCACGCTATGATGAGATAGATATTGTTCAAGATATTTCTGAGGAGTTCTTGAATTCTCTCTTTTAGATATGTTATAGGGTGTTTTAATTAAAAAAGTATGAGGTATTGATTTTGAAAACAACAATCGATGAGTACTATAGATGGAGACAATAATTTCTAACATGTGTTTGTGTAAAATGCAAAAATCTCTGTTTATTCTATATTTAGAGTTGATGAGAAAAAAACTCTACAATCTGACGATTTGCATTATTACATTACTCACCCAATTAAAGGAAATTCGACGAGAATACTTATTAGTAGATAATTAATTCTTTTTAAGAATTAAAAGAAAGTCGTCACTCTGTGCATGTTTATTTGTTTAAACCACAGAGAAAATTTTGTGGTTCCTGTACAGAGTAAGCGAGTATGTTCAATCCCACCACAACCCTGATGCAACATTCAATATGTTATGCACCCATTAAGTGAAATGCATTTTTAAAATACTCTAAAACCGGGACGTCTGGTATAGTGCACTGCGTTGACACTTCAAACAGCTTTACAAAGCACTCAGACACAATATATAGAGCATATACCATTGTAACTAGTATCTAGTTTGTGGTGATAAACGAAAAGGTATTGGTTTTTGGGGTGGGTTTTTTTTGTGTGTGAAAATAAAGCATTGTAAACATTATTTACAATCCGAATTAAATTCGATAAATTGAACAGGTCTGAAATGTCAGATCAATTGAAACAAACAAGTTACTTTTGACTGATTGCTAAACGTAGGAATCTAATAAGTACGAATGACAATCGATCAGACGCGAAAAAATATTTCGCCTAAGGATTGAAACTTCAAGAGGCATTTTATACCTTATCATATTCCATTATTTAATAGTGGTTTAGGTATATCTTTTCAATGGATTTCTTTGTGATTTATTATAAATTTTCAATAATGACAATGTTGCTATCAAAGATCTTTGCTAAGTTCAAGTTTTTCATATCAACAGCATATCAGACAAAAAAAAACAAAACAAAAAAACCCACCCCAGAATATAGAGACTGTACAGCATCTCTCTCTCTCTCTCTCTCTCTCTCTCTCTCTCTCTCTCTCTCTCTCTCTCTCCGATTTCAGAGTGAGCATAGCATATATATTAGAGAGTTCTCATCTAGTATATTTAGATAGGATATTCTTCTGATGAAGGTTAAACACATGTATAGATTTTTTCCTCATTTACAAAGTCATATTACAGACGAATGTCAGATGCATGCACAGTGTATTATAAAATGTTGGTAAACATAAGTTAGAAATATGATGCACCATGAAAAAAAGAAGAAGAAACGCATTGTTTATTCAAACACAATACACACGTGTATATATATATTATGTAAATTCACAAAACTATGTACAACGATTAAAACAAAAGGAATATCATTTTCTAAGTATATTCATCATGTAATTTTTAACATAATATGCATGTTAACAATTCACAAAAACGATGCACATTATGATTTATTTTTCTTTTAAACTGTTTACATTTTACTTATTATTCATCACCTGTAGCTACGTAAACTATGTACCTTAGTAGGCTAGGTTTCACTTTAGCCACGCAATGTTATTCATTAACGTACAATGTGTATTTTGACAAATTGTGTTGGATGAAATTTCAAATTTAAGGTACTCCGATACATGATAATCCCCCGCCCCTCACAGTTTTCATCATAGGAAAGCTACAAAATACACTACTGTATGTTTATTTAAATTCAAATATAATATAAAAAATTCAAATATTTAAAACTCTCTGGTTTTACATTAACGGTCATCAACATAAAAATGATATACTTTAAAAATAATGCTTAATTAATTTAACTTTGAACCCTATGGAATATACACGCTTTTAGCAATTAAAAGAAAGCACAATTTCTCAGGTAAGCTTTCAATGAAAAGATGTATAAAACGATTGCTATTCGTAATCTAATAAGAAAACCACGTATCACGCTAACTCACCCCATAACATATGATAAAATTATTTTATCAATTTTTTTTTATTTCTTCCCTATATTTGGTTTGAATTTTTGTTTATCTATAAAATAAAAATGATAGAAAAAAATGTTTTACAACTTACAAGCTCTTCTCCTTACATTATATATATATATTAAATAAATTCTTTTTTCTTGGTATCGGGGTAGAATAAAGTCAAAAAATAAAACCCACTAATCAAACTTTTATCTATAGCGCGTTCGCCCTGCGGTCTTGTCAGTAGCTTTTTAAAAAATCTTTATATATATATATTTAACATTTATATATATTTAATATATATATCTATCCGGTATTTACATATCGAAATTAAAAATATAAATTGATTTATATACATAGAACGAGAGATTCAATGGGCTTTGTGATAATTTCATTGTTTGTGTTTAAAGAATAAATCATTATTATAGCGGCACGTGTTACATGATAGTACCCGTAGGTACATATACAGTATACTTATATATATTGATGAGAATATACAAACATCCGCCCCATTGGACCTATAAGTCACTGTTAGCTATGATATAGTAATAATAATAATACAAATATAAACACAAAATTTTATTTTATCACAATTTGTAAGGGTTAGATATAAATTTTGTAGATTATAGATATAATGTATTTATAAACAAAAATGTATGATAGACATAAATTATTTACCTATGATTATTTTAACTTTCTCGAGTGATATTCAGCAATAAGTTAATAATAGATCAACAATTGAAAAAAATATACCCCAAAATTAATTGGCTAATTTTTCGACCAAACAGTCACAGGATCTAAGTATCTAGGATCTAGGTGTATCATAAAAATCATTTAAGAATAAAAGTGTGAGTTGAGTTCTGGGTATAAGGAATATAAGAGCGGATTACACGTAAATTATTCCATGTTGCCTTTGTTAAATATATCCTTCACAATGCAAACCAGACATTTATCTTCTTATGTATATTATGCAATGTAATATTTTTCTTCTCATAAATATAGGTTATTTTTCAAGTTGAAAAGTATTTGTTTTAGTTGACACCCCCCCCCCCCCCGAAACCCAAAAAGCAAATAAACAACAACAAAAAATAAAAAAAACAACAACAAAAACAAAAAACAAAAAACACAAAAAAAACAAACAACAAAACAAACAAAAAAAAAAACAAAAAAAAAAACAAAAAACAAAAAAATCAAACAAACCGAAAAAAAAGAAAGAAAAAATAGAGAGATAAAAACTAAAACCGTTTAGGTTTGATTTGTTGACAAGATATCCCAGTCTGTTGGTGTAATTTTCATTAAATGACAAACTAATTTCATGATACTGACCCAGACAGAGACCCCTGTAATCCCGGAATACACGTGATAATCACACTATTCTGTAATACACGTGATAATCACACTATTCTGTAATACACGTGATAATACACACACAGTGAAGCGAATGTCTCCTGTAAATGTACAGCGGATGAAGAGTTCTACAAACCAGAAATATTTTTTTGAAATTACTGTCTTCATTGTAATCTTAAAATTTAATCACAATTTCTTTTTCCTTCTTTTACTCAAGTTATAGACCTTTAGCTACCCTTTAAACAATGGCGATGTTGAAAAAAAAATTATAATGCAAATGTGGTGAGCTATTTGTAAGAGTAAACTTATATCTGTCAACCTCCGAGGATGAGAACCCTATAGGGGAATAACAGAAATTATTTCCTACCCAAATTCCACCAGTATTCAAATTCTCAACCGAATACTAGTAGATAATACAATAATTAAGCCAATAAAATTTTGGTAAGATTAAAAATCCGAAAATGATAGGCTCTAGACTTAATTCAGTGATCTGAAAGTTATGAGAATTTGTCAGTTTTTGTTTGTAAAAATTCTTTTAGCTACTTTCCAAACCCTATAACGCAGGAATAACCCTATGTAAAGCATAGAAGAATTTCTCCCATTTAGGACGATGGGATGGCGGTTACACCATTTTGATTTTTAAAAGTTCTTGAATAAAATTTCTTTTGATATTGTACTAGAGCGTTCTCATTAACGGCGAGTTTATTGTAAATTTTCAGGATTTATCAACGACTCATTAAAACATTGCGCACATGTGTACATTCATCAACTTATTACTTTAGCTGAGTTGACCTGTTTTCTTTACTGGAGCCTCATCAATGTATCTATGAGGTATTTCTGTTGGTTTGAATTTGATGGAATGTACACCCCACGGACCGGTTGTTCTTCAGGACAAACTATCCTATTGCATTAACATTTTTCTCTCGGAGGAGAACGGTGGTATTTGGCACTGCTGAAAATGATACCATTTTCCTACAGAAATGCTGTCATTGTAGGCTTATAATAATGCCACGGGGATGTGCGAACTCGGCCCTGATCTGCAAGATGCAGATAAAAAAATTCATCTGTCCCAATATTACCGTTATTAAAGGTACGTGTAGTAAAAAATTCTGAAATTTTGTGTCCAGAAGTAAATATTGCACAGTTCCCTGTACACATGTACTAAGTTAAGGTCGGTAAGTTATTGTACTTTCTGTATAAGTACTTTTTATGAGATACAAGTAACTAAAGTTACTCTTTAAGTCCATAATTAAGGAAATAAGTTTCGATTTATCTTTCTTTTCATTAAATGTAAGTGTAGGTACCTTTGAACCTCCCCCATCTCATCTACGTTTTATTCCAGCGGAAAATGATTGGCTGTCCAAATTCCTTACGATACTTACAACTTCATCTTTACATTTAACAAATGTATGCAAAATACAAACGACCCCATGAACAAACATTTACATTGAATGCAGCTACATGTACCTATTTTGCTGGTCATGGTGTATATGTAATAAAATTGTGCTTGTTCCTTATCTTTGTAATTATCATACAGTGCTGTATCAACATGTGATAGTCACACTATTCTGTAATACACGTGATAATCACACTATTCTGTAATACACGCGGTAATGGAGCTATTCTATAATACACATGATAATCACACTTTTCTGTAATACACATGATAATCACACTATTCTGTAATACACGTGATAACCGCATTATTCTGTAATACACATGATAACCACATTATTCTGTAATACACGTGATAATCACACTATTCTGTAATACATGTGATAATCACACTATTCTATAATACATGTGATAATCACACTATTCTGTAATACATGTGATAATCACACTATTCTGTAATACACGTGATAATCACACTATTCTGTAATACACGTGATAATCACACTATTCTGTAATACATGTGATAATCACACTATTCTGTAATACACATGATAATCACACTATTCTGTAATACAGATGATCATCACATTATTCTGTAATACACATGATAATCACACTATTCTGTAATACATGTGATAATCATGCTATTCTGTAATACACGTGATAATCACACTATTCTGTAATACATGTGATAATCACACTATTCTGTAATACACGTGATAATCACACCATTCTGTAATACACGTGATAATCACAGTATTCTGTAATACACGTGATAACCGCATTATTCTGTAATACACATGATAACCACATTATTCTGTAATACACATGATAATCACACTATTCTGCAATACATGTGATAATCACACTATTCTGTAATACATGTGATAATCACACTATTCTGTAATACACGTGATAATCACAATATTCTGTAATACACGTGATAACCGCATTATTCTGTAATACACATGATAATCACACTATTCTGTAATACACGTGATAATTACACTATTCTGTAATACATGTGATAATCACACTATTCTGTAATACATGTGATAATCACAGTATTCTGTAATACATGTGATAATCACACTATTCTGTAATACACATGATAATCACACTATTCTGTAATACACGTGATAATCACACTATTCTGTAATACACGTGATAATCACACTATTCTGTAATACATGTGATAATCACACTATTCTGTAATACACGTGATAATCACACTATTCTGTAATACACGTGATGATCACACTATTCTGTAATACACGTGATAATCACACTATTCTGTAATACACGTGATAATCACACTATTCTGTAATACATGTGATAATCACAGTATTCTGTAATACATGTGATAATCACACTATTCTGTAATACACATGATAATCACACTATTCTGTAATACACGTGATAATCACACTATTCTGTAATACACGTGATAATCACACAATTCTGTAATACACGTGATAATCACACTATTTTGTAATACATGTGATAATCATACTATTCTGTAATACAGATGATCATCACATTATTCTGTAATACACATGATAATCACACTATTCTGTAATACATGTGATAATCATACTATTCTGTAATACACGTGATAATCACACTATTCTGTAATACACCTGATAATGACACTATTCTGTAATACACGTGATAATCACACTATTCTGTAATACACATGATAATATCACTATTCTGTAATACACGTGATTAACACACTATTCTGTAATACATGTGATAATCACACTATTCTGTAATACACATGATAATCACACTATTCTGTAATAGACATGATAATCACACTATTCTGTAATACACATGATAATCACACTATTCTGTAATACATGTGATAATCACACTATTCTGTAATACATGTGATAATCACACTATTCTCTCGTGATAATCACACTGTTCTATAATACACGTGATAATCACACTATTCTGTAATACACGTGATAATCACACTATTCTGTAATACACGTGATAATCACACTATTCTGTAATACATGTGATAATCACACTATTCTGTAATACACGTGATAATCACACCATTCTGTAATACACGTGATAATCACAGTATTCTGTAATACACGTGATAACCGCATTATTCTGTAATACACATGATAACCACATTATTCTGTAATACACATGATAATCACACTATTCTGTAATACATGTGATAATCACACTATTCTGTAATACATGTGATAATCACACTATTCTGTAATACACGTGATAATCACACCATTCTGTAATACACGTGATAATCACAGTATTCTGTAATACACGTGATAACCGCATTATTCTGTAATACACATGATAACCACATTATTCTGTAATACACATGATAATCACACTATTCTGCAATACATGTGATAATCACACTATTCTGTAATACACGTGATAATCACACTATTCTGTAATACACGTGATAATCACAGTATTCTGTAATACATGTGATAATCACACTATTCTGTAATACACATGATGATCACACTATTCTGTAATACACGTGATAATCACACTATTCTGTAATACACGTGATAATCACACAATTCTGTAATACACGTGATAATCACACTATTTTGTAATACATGTGATAATCATACTATTCTGTAATACAGATGATCATCACATTATTCTGTAATACACATGATAATCACACTATTCTGTAATACATGTGATAATCACACTATTCTGTAATACATGTGATAATCATACTATTCTGTAATACACGTGATAATCACACTATTCTGTAATACACCTGATAATGACACTATTCTGTAATACACGTGATAATCACACTATTCTGTAATACACATGATAATATCACTATTCTGTAATACACGTGATAATCACACTATTCTGTAATACATGTGATAATCACACTATTCTGTAATACACGTGATAATCACACTATTCTGTAATACATGTGATAATCACACTATTCTGTAATACACGTGATAATCACACTATTCTGTAATACATGTGATAATCACACTATTCTGTAATACACATGATAATCACACTATTCTGTAATAGACATGATAATCACACTATTCTGCAATACACATGATAATCACACTATTCTGTAATACATGTGATAATCACACTATTCTGTAATACATGTGATAATCACACTATTCTCTCGTGATAATCACACTGTTCTATAATACACGTGATAATCACACTATTCTGTAATACACGTGATAATCACACTATTCTGTAATACACGTGATAATCACACTATTCTGTAATACATGTGATAATCACACTATTCTGTAATACACATGATAATCACACTATTCTGTAATACACGTGATAATCACACTATTCTGTAAAACACGTGATAATCACACTATTCTGTAATACACGTGATAACCGCATTATTCTGTAATACACATGATAACCACATTATTCTGTAATACACGTGATAATCACACTATTCTGTAATACATGTGATAATCACACTATTCTGTAATACACGTGATAATCATACTATTCTGTAATACATGTGATAATCACACTATTCTGTAATACACGTGATAATCACACTATTCTGTAATACATGTGATAATCACACTATTCTGTAATACACATGATAATCACACTATTCTGTAATAGACATGATAATCACACTATTCTGTAATACACATGATAATCACACTATTCTGTAATACATGTGATAATCACACTATTCTCTCGTGATAATCACACTGTTCTATAATACACGTGATAATCACACTATTCTGTAATACACGTGATAATCACACTATTCTGTAATACACGTGATAATCACACTATTCTGTAATACATGTGATAATCACACTATTCTGTAATACACATGATAATCACACTATTCTGTAATACACGTGATAATCACACTATTCTGTAAAACACGTGATAATCACACTATTCTGTAATACACGTGATAACCGCATTATTCTGTAATACACATGATAACCACATTATTCTGTAATACACGTGATAATCACACTATTCTGTAATACATGTGATAATCACACTATTCTGTAATACACGTGATAATCATACTATTCTGTAATACATGTGATAATCACACTATTCTGTAATACACGTGATAATCACACTATTCTGTAATACACGTGATAATCACACTATTCTGTAATACACGTGATAATCACACTATTCTATAATACACGTGATAATCACACTATTCTGTAATACACGTGATAATGGAACTATTCTGTAATACACATGATAATGGAACTATTCTGTAATACACATGATAATCACACTATTTTGTAATACACGTGATAATCACACTATTCTGTAATACACGTGATAATGGAACTATTTTGTAATACACGTGATAATCACACTATTCTATAATACACGTGATAATCACACTATTCTGTAATACACGTGATAATCACACTATTCTGTAATACACATGATAATGGAACTATTTTGTAATACACGTGATAATCACACTATTCTATAATACACGTGATAATCACACTATTCTGTAATACACGTGATAATCACACTATTCTGTAATACACATGATAATCACACTATTCTGTAATACACGTGATAATCACACTATTCTGTAATACACGTGATAATCACACTATTCTATAATACACGTGATAATCACACTATTCTGTAATACACGTGATAATCACACTATTCTATAATACATGTGATAATCACACTATTCTGTAATACACGTGATAATCACACTATTCTATAATACACGTGATAATCACACTATTCTGTAATACACGTGATAATCAGACTGTTCTATAATACACGTGATAATCACACTATTCTGTAATACACGTGATAATCACACTATTCTGTAATACATGTGATAATCACACTATTCTGTAATACACGTGATAATCACACTATTCTGTAATACACGTGATAATCACACTATTCTGTAATACACGTGATAATCACACTATTCTGTAATACACGTGATATTCACACTATTCTATAATACACGTGATAATCACACTATTCTGTAATACACGTGATAATCACACTATTCTGTAATACACGTGATAATCACACTATTCTGTAATACACGTGATAATCACACTATTCTGTAATACACGTGATAATCACACTATTCTGTAATACACGTGATAATCACACTATTCTGTAATACACGTGATAATAACACTATTCTGTAATACACGTGATAATCACACTATTCTGTAATACACGTGATAATCACACTGTTCTATAATACACGTGATAATCACACTATTCTGTAATACACATGATAATCCTACTATTCTGTAATACACGTGATAATCACACTATTCTGTAATACATGTGATAATCACACTATTCTGTAATACACGTGATAATCACACTATTCTGTAATACACGTGATAATCATACTATTCTGTAATACACGTGATAATCACACTATTCTGTAATACACGTGATAATCACACTATTCTGTAATACACGTGATAATCCTACTATTTTGTAATACACGTGATAATCACACTATTCTGTAATACACGTGATAATCACACTATTCTGTAATACACGTGATAATCACACTATTCTGTAATACACGTGATAATCACACTATTCTGTAATACACATGATAATCACACTATTCTGTAATACACGTGATAATCACACTATTCTGTAATACACGTGATAATCACACTATTCTATAATACACGTGATAATCACACTATTCTGTAATACACGTGATAATCACACTATTCTGTAATACATGTGATAATCACACTATTCTGTAATACACGTGATAATCACACTATTCTATAATACACGTGATAATCACACTATTCTGTAATACACGTGATAATCAGACTGTTCTATAATACACGTGATAATCACACTATTCTGTAATACACGTGATAATCACACTATTCTGTAATACATGTGATAATCACACTATTCTGTAATACACGTGATAATCACACTATTCTGTAATACACGTGATAATCACACTATTCTGTAATACACGTGATAATCACACTATTCTGTAATACACGTGATATTCACACTATTCTATAATACACGTGATAATCACACTATTCTGTAATACACGTGATAATCACACTATTCTGTAATACACGTGATAATCACACTATTCTGTAATACACGTGATAATCACACTATTCTGTAATACACGTGATAATCACACTATTCTGTAATACACGTGATAATCACACTATTCTGTAATACACGTGATAATAACACTATTCTGTAATACACGTGATAATCACACTATTCTGTAATACACGTGATAATCACACTGTTCTATAATACACATGATAATCACACTATTCTGTAATACACATGATAATCCTACTATTTTGTAATACACGTGATAATCACACTATTCTGTAATACATGTGATAATCACACTATTCTGTAATACACGTGATAATCACACTATTCTGTAATACACGTGATAATCATACTATTCTGTAATACACGTGATAATCACACTATTCTGTAATACACGTGATAATCACACTATTCTGTAATACACGTGATAATCCTACTATTTTGTAATACACGTGATAATCACACTATTCTGTAATACATGTGATAATCACACTATTCTGTAATACACGTGATAATCACACTATTCTGTAATACACGTGATAATCACACTATTCTGTAATACACGTGATAATCACACTATTCTGTAATACACGTGATAATCCTACTATTTTGTAATACACGTGATAATCACACTATTCTGTAATACATGTGATAATCACACTATTCTGTAATACACGTGATAATCACACTATTCTGTAATACACGTGATAATCACACTATTCTGTAATACACGTGATAATCACACTATTCTGTAATACACATGATAATCACACTATTCTGTAATACACGTGATAATCACACTATTCTGTAATACACATGATAATCACATTATTCTGTAATACACATGATAATCACACTATTCTGTAATACACGTGATAATCACACTATTCTGTAATACACATGATAATCACACTATTCTGTAATACACATGGTAATCATACTATTCTATAATACACGTGATAATCCTACTATTTTGTAATATACATGATAATCACACTATTCTGTAATACACATGATAATCACACTATTCTGTAATACACGTGATAATGGAACTATTCTGTAATACACGTGATAATCACACTATTCTATAATACACGTGATAATCACACTATTCTGTAATACACATGATAACCACATTATTCTGTAATACATGTGATAATCACACTATTCTGTAATACACGTGATAATGAAACTATTCTGTAATACACGTGATAATCACACTATTCTGTAATACACGTGATAATCACATTATTCTGTAATACACGTGATAATCACACTATTCTGTAATACACATGATAATCACACTATTCTGTAATACATGTGATAATCACACTATTCTGTAATACACATGATAATCACACTATTCTGTAATACACGTGATAATCACACTATTCTGTACTACACATGATAATCACACTATTCTGTAATACACGTGATAATCACACTATTCTGTAATACACGTGATAATCACACTATTTTGTAATACACGTGATAATGGAACTATTCTGTAATACACATGATAATGGAACTATTCTGTAATACACATGATAATCACACTATTTTGTAATACACGTGATAATCACACTATTCTGTAATACACGTGATAATGGAACTATTTTGTAATACACGTGATAATCACACTATTCTATAATACACGTGATAATCACACTATTCTGTAATACACGTGATAATCACACTATTCTGTAATACACATGATAATGGAACTATTTTGTAATACACGTGATAATCACACTATTCTATAATACACGTGATAATCACACTATTCTGTAATACACGTGATAATCACACTATTCTGTAATACACATGATAATCACACTGTTCTGTAATACATGTGATAACCGCATTATTCTGTAATACACATGATAACCACATTATTCTGTAATACACATGATCATCACATTATTCTGTAATACATGTGATAATCACACTGTTTTGTAATATATATATGTGTATAATAGAATGAATGTTGCATTGTTTGTTAAGAACTTGTCCTTTTCTATTTATGCTCAAATTGATTTAAGGTAACTCCATACTCGCAGTTTTATCTGATACAAGTTCGAAAAATGTATTTATTTCCATTCATTAGAGTTAAAACTAACAAATTATCAAATAAAATACATATGTCATCACACTTTTTAAGATACGAGACGTACATAAACAGAATCATATATCACAGTCAGAAAATTGCAATTTTCCTTAAACAGCGTTATCAAAATTTCATAAAAACTGGTTATGACGATATAGTAGCATTCATAACAATTTCATGAAACTGTATCTTCACAAAAATATACAAAATGTCTGTAAAAATAAAGGAAATCTATCGCATAATAGACTTGATAAAGAAATCAAGAGAAACAGGGTTATTGCCCTTGGATTCAATATTTTAAAACGCATCATTGATTATTCATCTATAACTTAGACTTTTAAAATAGTTTATTTTTAACAAGATTTTTTACAATAACTATCGGAAAAGACTCCAACAAAATTTATGTTCCTATCACGCATAAATGTAAATAAATCATTGATTTTGCAAAATCTGATGACATCACAGGAGGGTGGAATTACTTTAATAGAAAATATGGGTATTTTTAATGTTATGATATAGTAAAGACCAAGTACAATGACACGTGATTATTGTACTAAGTGTACAGGTACTTTTCTTATAGTACAAGTTTTTTAAATGTTATTTTACTGGGTGTACAAGTACATTTTAGAAATAAATTTCATTTTTGAAAACGCGCCTCCTGAAAAAATGCTGGCGTGAAGCGTCGCAGTTATTATCTTTACTTTGATTTCTGTCGTAATTCTTATCTTTACTTTGATTTCTGTCGGGATTCTTATATTTACTTTGATTTCTGTCGGGATTCTTATCTTTACTTTGATTTCTGTCGTAATTCTTATCTTTACTTTGATTTCTGTCGGGATTCTTATATTTACTTTGATTTCTGTCGGGATTCTTATCTTTACTTTGATTTCTGTCGGGATTCTTATCTTTACTTTGATTTCTGTCGGGATTCTTATCTTTACTTTGATTTCTGTCGGGATTCTTATCTTTACTTTGATTTCTGTCGGGATTCTTATCTTTACTTTGATTTCTGTCGGGATTCTTATCTTTACTTTGATTTCTGTCGGAATTCTTATATTTACTTTGATTTCTGTCGGGATTCTTATCTTTACTTTGATTTCTGTCGGAATTCTTATATTTACTTTGATTTCTGTCGGGATTCTTATCTTTACTTTGATTTCTGTCGGAATTCTTATATTTACTTTGATTTCTGTCGGGATTCTTATATTTACTTTGATTTCTGTCGGAATTCTTATATTTACTTTGATTTCTGTCGGGATTCTTATATTTACTTTGATTTCTGTCGGGATTCTTATATTTACTTTGATTTCTGTCGGAATTCCCAGTCGTTAAAATAGTCGTACTAAATTTATCAAGATTCATACGTACATTGTTCACATCCATGAGGAAATGGCCATCATTTCAAACTGGTAGAGACATTGACGGTAAAAACATCGGAAATGTGAATATCATATCACCTAGTATTATTGGAAATGAACAGTAATCTTTTCAGCATTCTACGACAGACTGTATCCTTTTCAGACGAAATGAAGGGTCGGTGGTCAGTTTTTCCTGAGAGAGAGAGAGAGAGAGAGAGAGAGAGAGAGAGAGAGAGAGAGAGAGAGAGAGAGAACAGAAAATTATTGCCTCTTTTCAGTCTAACATATAGTTGATAACCAAATAGTTCTGCTAATTATTTGAACATTTTGTATTTTGCATGCGTACCAGTCATAAATAAACCAAAGCCACAGACCAAGGTCAAGGGTTAGATTTTATATACCTAAAGATATATATGATATCAGTAGATAGTTTTAAATCTGTAATCATTTTTGACAGAGGTGAGCTCAGGACTCGCAACAGGCCTCCTCGTTACCCTGGAACAGTCACCACCAGTGTCATTTTGGTCAAAGAAAGACAACTCTCAATCATTAGCAATGTTTGACAGAGTAAAAATGAATTATAAAACAGAATTTGGTCTTGAAAAATATTTTGCATTGGTACCCTTTATTCCACTGTATATCTAATTGCAATTATTTTTAAAAAGGGCTTTCATATTGTCAACTGCTTCTGTTTGTTGACAGTGTTTTCTAGATTATGCCGCTGTTTGTTGTATGACTTAAATTCATCTTCTATTTCTGTCGACCTTCTTTCCTTTTCCAGTCGGGTGTGATGTAGGAGTTTCTGATAGGGACCACTCGTGGCCATGAGTTTATCATACATGTATATGTTTCTATGGATCCCTGCCAAATGGTCCATATCCCCAGACGGCGCTTATTCGAAGAAATCAAGTAAGTCTCTATCGCCAACTCCTTTACGTAATTCATTGCGGTAGATTTCCCCCCAGTTTTCAATTTAATTCCGCTTGTGCGCGGTTCAGTATTATCCGACTTACAGTCCCCTGAAGACAAATAGAATCTCTGTTTTGTTTAATACCTTCTTCCACTAGATAAAAGTCAATGGTATCAGCCATGGTTAATGGCAACACTAGTTGGACTAACTATGACGACACATGGTATTATGACGTTGAACTATCTAAGTTATGAAGCATCTTTGGGAGGGGGATACACTGTAAATTTCATAACTCCTCCCTCAGGGCCTTAGAGGTGGGACAAAGACTGTCAAAAATTTACTCATTTTCAAAAATCTTCTTCTGCACAACAGTATATCTGTAAGTAAAACTAAATGCATTGTCATGTAGAGCAGGAAGGCCTCCACCAAAATCGTAAATTCCATGATCCCCAAGGTAGAGGTTCTGACTCCAGGACGGGGCCAAACTTGATATATAGTGTTGATGAGTAAAATATCTAGATGACGATGTGGGGTCAACATTATCATAGTGATTATCGGCTGTATCATTTGAAGGATTTCTCCTTTCATTTTGCTGGTACTGCATAAAAGCAAAATGCATATTTAGCAAAAGCAGAAAATGATGTACCAAAATTGTGAATTTCGCAACCCCAGTGTTTTTACTATAGGGCGGGTCTTTCATCAGTATGGACACTTTCGGGACATATGTATTTCAAGAATACTGCAAGTGAATATTAGAATTTAGCTTAGATATGCAGAACAGGAAAATATCATAGATTTCGCAGCCTTTTTAACTACTACCCAGGTGACCGATAATACCTGTGGGACTTGTGATACTTATAACTACTACCCAGGTGACCGATAAGGCCTGTGGGACTTGTGATACTTATAACTAATACTCAGGTGACCGATAAGACCTGTGGGACTAGTGATACTTATAACTACTACCCAGGTGACCGATAAGACCTGTGGGACTAGTGATACTTATAACTAATACTCAGGTGACCGATAAGACATGTGGGACTAGTGATACTTATAACTACTACTCAGGTGACCGATAAGACCTGTGGGCCTTTTCTTACTTTTACGCCGATTAACATTCTCGTCGACTCGGATATGGTTGTGACATACAACACTTATTTATTACTTTGTAATAAAATGAAATACTTTGTAATAAAATGAAATCAATCAGTCTTTGTAATTCTTTCTTCGTTGATTAGTTTGGGTGTGGTGCAGTAAACACCTTGTATACTGAGCTTTGAACAATGTTTTGAATGCATGATATTCTGCGAACTTTATGAATTATATATCAGTTTAAGGTCTCTCAATACTCGAGTTCAGAACTCAAACCTAGCATAAGGGTTTATAAAATATCAAAATTAATTGTTCTCATCATGACAAGAGTCTGAATGATCAAGACTAAGGGTCTATAATTGATCAAGAAACAAACTTTAAAAGTTACTATATCGTTTCTTCATGCAGAGAAACTAACAGTTTCATTGATAAACACAACACAGAAACTCTGAAAGACAACATGTCTGTTTCATTGAGGTTATCCAAAGGTCAAGCACCTTCACATTGAAAATGCCAGCTGATGATACCAATACGTGTAATGGAGGTACAGCACGTAATTATGGAAAAGGTGTGAAAGAAACATAATGACATGGATGATTTGAAAATAAAACAGGGCAACAATGTGGTAGAAAATATGCAAACAGAGAGAGAGAGAGAGAGAGAGAGAGAGAGAGATTTGTAAACCTGTTGTACTTAATATTACAGAAGCATTAGAGCCGGCCAGGGGAAAAAACTAGAGATAAAGTATCATACAATCTTTAGAAAATCTATATCCACTGCCAAGTGTCATTGGATGCAAAAACGTTGTGACGTACCACAAACTTTACAAATAGTCTTGATAAAAAAATTAGAACATGAAAGGTGAAGACAACGAACAGTGATTAATCTCATAAATCCCACAAGCAATATAAAATAGATAGTTGGGAAACACGGACCCTGGACACCTGTATGTAAATGAAAACCTAGATGGTGCACGCTTAAACCGGCGGTTATATGTAACCAACTCTTCTAAAGTTCTGATACACATAGAATTCGATTCCTATCGGTCAATTCTTGACGAATACATGCTACACACACCTGCAACACACTCAAAACAAGAGTGACTACAAAACAAGAGTGACTACAAAACAAGAGACGTAGACACAAGGACACGCTTTACAACTGTACCCTCACACTATTCTGTAGCCATCCTTTGAGCTATTACTTTTCTACCAGACATCTCTCACCAACACTAGAAATTTGCCGCCGTAACGTTCCCCTCCCCCTGACGTTAATAAATAGAGCCCAATATATATCAACCTCCCCAACAAATACAGCGTTATTTCTTGTAGCGAAATAACTTAATCTTTTTAAATAAGTTTGCAATTGTTTGACCTAATGCAGGTTTGAATAAAAATCCACCGGCTGCAATGAGCAATGACAGAACGTTAAAAACGTAGATTGTCTTCACACTGAAAACCGATATACCCTCTATGAAAAGGTGAATATAACGAACAGTGATCAATCTCATAACTCCTATAGAGGTGAAGATAACGAACAGTGATCAATCTCATAACTTCTATAAAAGGTGAATATAACGAACAATGATCAATCTCATAACTCCTATAAAGGTGAAGATAACGAACAGTGATCAATCTCATAACTCCTATAAAGGTGAAGATAACGAACAGTGATCAATCTCATAACTCCTATAAAAGGTGAAGATAACGAACAGTGATCAATCTCATAACTCCTATAAAAGGTGAAGATAACGAACAGTGATCAATCTCATAACTCCTATAAAGGTGAAGATAACAAACAGTGATCAATCTCATAACTCCTATACGGAAAACAAAGTGAAGAGTTAGACAAATACGGACGCCTCTGTGGCTTATTAGTCATTACAGGACCAAGCGTCATCCATTATAACATCAAAACAAGCGGCATTGGTCTTCTTTTTTTTTTTTTTTGGAACATTCAGAAAAATTGAAGGATTACTTTTCTGGTTAGGTCTCTGACAAACAAGACATGACTTGCAAAATTCAGAAACATCCTTTTTTAAACTTAGATTGATAAAATAACTTAAAATTCTGTTACAAGTCTTATTGACACTTAAATGACCTACCATGGGTGTGTCGTGAGCTAAGTTCATGGTATCCCTACGATATACTACTGGGATCACTATCTGGTGAGAACATGTCATACTTATTCGGGGGGGTGTGGTGTGGTGGTGGGGGGGTGGTGGTGTGAGGTGGTCGCCATTTTGGCTTATGGATCCTGTTTTTTGGTGTAAACATACTCACTTTTGCTGACTCTTCTGGTGGAAGTGCCCTTCTGGTAAGATGGATAATATCAGTCAGGGTTCTTCTTTTGTTCGGAAAGTAACTGCTCCCGACTAAGGAAGTCCTTGTCCTGGTTTAAATGTGGATTGAGACCATCATCATCACTGGTTTTCAGTGGAGGCTCATTGTTATATGCCTGTGTTTTCATGTGAACTGCCATCACGGTCAAAAGGAAAATGTCAATGAGGTCAATTTTATGAGATGAACCAGCCGTGTTAACCCCTTCTCTACCGTACCGGTCAATTTGACCGGTGGCGTGTAAAAACAGGGCAACGCAAAAGGAGTGCTTCTAAATCTTTGAAACTACGGTCATAAGATATATGATCTATATTTCATATTTTTGGAAATTTCCTCTATTTTTTGACTATGTAAAAATCAATAAAGTAAGTAATGCCATTAAATTAAAAAAAAAGGCATTTAAAGTGAAGGATGGCTTCGTCTAAATATGACGCAACGATGGCTTCGTCTAAATATGACGCAACGCTCTATTTCGCAAGGTTATTTTCCCCCTCGATATGATTTTTTTTAATTTTCCTTATGAATTCAATATTTTTTATATTTTTGAAAAGCATATATTCCCTGCTTTCAGAAGATATAAAAATTATCTTTAATGCCTGGCAAAGTTATAAGAAAATAGCAATTTTTTGCACATGTACGTTTTCTTACGATTTTATTTCTCAATGTTTAAACATATCGGAGTTTTACCTATATTTATATATGGAAATAGGGAAAAGTAAATACAGCCTGTAAAAGTAGAGGAAATTTCCATTTTGATGGGCCCTTATTTGTGTTATAATTCTCGGTAGTTTTTATATTACGATAAAATGAAATTGGGACATGCTGCGCGGTTTTCTTTAAAATTAGCGACAAAACGTCGTCGCTAAAAGCGATCGACGCGCGTCACACAATAAAGTGGTGAAAACTATTGTCATCTTTTAGTAAATTCAGTACCTTTTGATACACTAAAAAATATATACACATATGTATGAAATAATCAGCCAGATATTTTCTGCTTCTTTTGTCAAATGTATGTAGACAGGCAAATTATGGTCAAAATTGTACTACGAGTGTTGCTACTTAGCAACCAAAAATATTTATTTGTCAATAAAATTGATTAATTTGATTGTGATCCGTTTGTAGTATTTTTAAAGGCACATCAGCTCATACATTTAGAATTTCCTATTTTTGACTCTAATCTAGTGAGAGGGGTCGTAATATATATATTTCAGAGAGAAAAAATTGCAAAAATGTGCACATATATTACCTTTGACCCCGTAGTTCTCTTTGAGGTCATGGGATACCGTGACAAACTTTATAAGAAATTATTCCCTGTCCAATTCCTAATAAAATTATATGTCATATGCCTATCCCAAATCGTGATACATGCAGATTTTATTCGATGTAAAAATATTGTCATTTAGTCTTTAAAAACCTCTAAAATGTGCCGGTGGAGAAAGGGTTAAGGGATTGAACATGGTCAGCCTCGATTTCTTTTCTTCTGGTCATAAATCTGGTAAAAACAGAGATTAGATATAAGTCGTCGTCTTTATCATCAGACGCGACATTGGAAGTCGTTTTTTAATAGGTACAACTTTGCCACCAGCGTTGTCCAGAAACAAGGAAACGCGTCGAGCAGGAAGAGTTGGTCGAACACCAGTAACTGGTCCAGTAATTAAAACTGATTTCAGATACATTCTTTGTAAGGGAACATCAATGACATCTAGCTCAACACTCTGTCATAAAACTAACCCACCGGTAGAAGTTTCCTCACACAAACGCAAAAAATTCTCTAACACTAAAGTCTGAGCAGCACCTTGACTTACTTGAGTTATTTCCTTCTCTCCCTGTGGAGATTCTGTACTGTTCAAGTCTTGAATCAAATTTCATTTCTTTATCTCTCTATTGTTCTTCTCCATGAAAGATGAAGATAACGAACAATGATCAGTCTCACAACTTCTACAAGCAATGCAAAATAGATAGTTGGACAAACACAGACCCCTGGACACACCAGAGGTGGGATCAGGAGGAGTAAGCATCCCCTGTCGATCGGTCACACCCGCCGTGAGCCCTATATCCTGATCAGGTAAACGGAGTCATCCGTAGTCAAAATCAGTGTGCCAAGAACGGCTTCACAATCTGTATGAAACATGTCAGACAGCATTTGACCAAATGATAGGTTGTATTGACGAACTAGATCGTTATAACGACCATAGAATTTGCGAAATGCTTACTTCAATCGAGACTGTTGAAACCCCTGTACCATCAACTTGTTTGTCAGTAGCTTACCTCGATTTAAAAACTGACTATACGCAGAACAAGCTCTTGCATATCGAATCAGTTGAGATATATAAACACCATATGCAGGTGATAATGGAATATTTCTACATAAATATGGGAAGTTAACGATGGAGAAGCTGAAATCATCCCGTTTGTCATACAGTTGAGTTGTCAATAAATTATCTAAGTATGAAGCAGAAGTAGATGACTCTGTGGTGTCCTTTATTTCGAGCTCACAGGGATATATCAAATCGATATATGAGTGAAAGTTATTATTGTTAATAGACAAATCGTCGTCGATATATCTAAATGTCGACTTGAAGGCCACAGCGAGAGATTTTTTCTTCTCACGTAGAGTTTTTTTTAAATAAATTCTGCTTCATATGAATATAGAAACAGGTCAGCTAACAAAGGAGCACAATTCGTGCCCATGGGAATCCCAACAGATTGTCGGAAGACCTGATCACCAAAGACCACGAAGATATTGTCAATGAGGAACTCTAATATATTTTTTATTTCAACTCCAGAGTACTTGTGCGTGGAATCAGAGTGGTGTTTAACAAAGTAAGTTTTTGAACTGTAAGGTATGAAATGCGAAGGCACCTTTGGCTTTACCTTGATGGATCAGTTCCTATTTTTGGCGCGAAACACTCTAATTATATCCGTATCATTTATTATCCCACAGTTGAATGTGGACCTACTTAGCGCCATGGTACCCAGAAAGAATAGCTCTATTGATTTTTTGTATGCAAATTATCATAGGAAAAGAGGACATTGTAAGAAATTGTAAATTAGCGCGATGAAAAGATGACAAAAAAGTTGAAAATTATCGGGGCGAAAAGACGACCGATTTAGGTCGCTATTGTGCGGGTTATTTTTATCCTCTTTTCTCCTGAGTTTTTTTTTATTGGATTTTTTCCCGTTATTTTGTGGCCAAAAAAAGTTACAAAATGCAATTTTCTTTTTCTTCAGTCGTCCTCTTGGTTCGAAATAACAAAATGACGACAACAGAACAAACAAGCCACTATGATCATCGTGTTCTGAAACAACCCTCCCTATGTTAACAACGTATCTGTTGACAAACCATATTGTGTACTTTCTCTGCTTTTTTACCCCAACAGTATGCAGTTTTTATAGTACAAACGATACGTAATAGTAGTCAATATTTAATTACGAAAAAATGCAAATACAAAATAATATAAGTAAATAAATAAATAAATTGATAAACAGGATTTCATTGGATGTGATGAATATCAAACATTATGCATACATTTGTTTGTAATTTAGTTCTATTATATGCTATTAGGAATTGTTTTGTAGGATAATGTTTTAAAAGGTACATAGTCGAAGTCTGATATCGTGTCCGTTTTCATGCTTCCTGCAGGGACAATTGGTTCTAAAAGAACTGCACCATTGTCAAAATCTGGGAGAACGATGAAATCCTTTCCAATTTTTGCCACTCTTTCCGTAAAAATTGGTTGCTGTGAGTCTGCAATGGCGTTTTTCTGAGAATCAGGTGGCGTAAAAAATACGGTGGTTTTGGGTGGACTAGTTGTGGTAGTGACGTCATTTCCAAGTCTAATGTCTATAACGTCACTGTGTACTCCAGACGTGGATTTCTGATGGATCATTTTCCCCCCAGCTTGTGCAATCGTTTGTTTGCTGTTTAAAGATTGCATAACGACATCCGAGAGAATGTTACCAATCCTTCCAGCGGTTACATCCATACGATTTGCAGTAGTTTTCGTGGAACTTTGGTTGATTTGAGCTACACCATTTGTGTCTTTTCTTTTGTCCTCTTCTGTATTGGATAAGGACGCGTCTATAATTCCACTACCAACAGGAAATGAAGTTGTTGTCTGTATAATTTGTGACGATGTTCTGGTGGACGGCAAATCTCCTCTCGTTGGACCTTGATCTATGTAATCGCTGTATTCATCAATTATTTTCTGAAAGTCGTCTGTTGAATTCAAATCGGTTTTGTTAACCTTGTCGTCAATGGACAAATCTCCTTCAATGAAGGTATTTTCTGTTGTAATGTAATATGCCGTGGTTGTCGGGGACACAGTTGTTGAACTAGTCACTTCTGTTTTGACATCGTCACGTGATGGAGTTATCGTTGACATTGTCGTCTGCGCATACGTTAATGTGGTGTCGGGGTATGTCGTTCTTTCTGTTGTCGTTGTCTTGGCTGTTTCTGTCGTCGTCTTGTCATAGACCGTGGTGGTGTCTGAATTCGTGCTAATCTCCATTGTAGTTGTTGATGGTGTTTCGGTTCTCGTAGAATTATCATCTGTATTGCTTGCAGTGGTCGTTTCAATATTCGTCATGTTGTCGTCATTTTCTTCTGATGCCACTGTTGTGGTTACGGATGGTGTTTCAGTAGTTGTAGAATTATTTTCTTTGTCAATATCATTTGGAGATGACGTCTGTGGGTTTTGCTGTGTAGTCGTCTCTGTATTCAATGAATTTTTATCTTCTTCTCCATCATACAAAAATCGAAAGAACATGTGGAGCCCTCCCTCTTCAGAACTGGCCGAGTCACTATCTTCCTCCCAGTCCCACGAATCAATGTAGCTTGGATTACTGTCATTTATAGTAGCCACACCTACAGTCAGTTAAATAGAAGTATGAATATACGGCAGTATAGAAATGGTCATTTGGATAGAGCTTAAGAAAAGTGCTTAGGAATTAGAGTACAGGTACATATATGATATAAATGTATGGTTTTGTGGTACTGTACACGTACAATAATTTAAAATGTATGGAATTGAGGTACACGTAAAATAATTATAAATATATGGAATTATGAAATAACATATATATTTACCTCTCTCTTGTGGACGGGATCCTGATTGAGAAGTTAAAATGTCACGAAAAAGTCGTCGGAGACCGAAACCAGCAGCATGTGTTGCACAGAAAAGAAGCATGCTAACCTGAATTATCTTCATTGTTATCTGAAAAAGAAAAATACCTAATTAGCATAAGAATTACTATGAAAAGTGCCTAATTAGTCAAATGATTACTATGAAAAGTGTCTAATTAGACTAACGATTACTATGATTTTCTTGTCATTTTGCAATTTCATTTCACTTTTGCCGTGCAGTAATGTTTCTCAAATAGTTCAACTTACGACTGTGTTGCCACCTTTCTCTTTAGTTAATGGTGTTCCAAACGGATCACAGCTAATTTATACTATCCAGTTTTGCTGTAAGTACTTCCCAACAAATTCCAGAGTGTCTATGAAAAGTAAATCTCGTCAAGGTTGACGTAACCAGTTTGTTTTTGTTTATTTCGTGCATTCGTCGTGGGATGGAGGAAACATGATTACGGCATCGTAAGAATTGTCGCGCGTGTAGGGCGAAAAACCACACATCACTTTTCCTGATGTCATGGGCCATTTCCCTAACTGAGCAGTGACCACACCGGTCAGCCTTGCATTTCTGTGGGATTGATGTGAATGTATCTTTAAAAAACTATTTCCAAAATTAATTCTGCTTAATTTGGGAATGAACTTATTCTTAATATTAGGCTTCAGGATGTATAATCTCTAGAAATAAATCAAGTGTATTAACATAAAACAAGAGTACCGCAAACGGTACAATATACGCCCGTCGGACTGTGATATTCAACGTGTAAACACATTATGCACTCTGAATTGATATCACACACATTTGGAAGAGAAAAGTCTTAAAGTAGGTCACGGTGTATCAATCCGTCTGATATATGAACTTATCATGTATTTCTATGAGAATGAGGTTGTAATATCTGTATCCATGATGAGAAAAAAGTTCAGGAAACTTTTTGAACTATTTTTAGTCTTAAAGTAGGTCACAGTGCACCAATGAAGTTGAAATATAAAAATCTGAGAGGGAGGTTGTGACAAAATTTCAGGGAAATACCTAAGTCCATAACGAGAATAAAAATCTGAAATGTTTGACATACTTTTAGCCCTAAAGGACATGTACAATGTAGGTCATGGTGCACCAATCCAGATGAAATTGTGACGAAATTTCAACACTGTACATGCATCCGTTACGGACAAAAAGTCCGGAAAACACGACGTTGGACTGACACGCGGACAGATAAAAAGTGCGGAAAACATGACCTCGGACAACCAGACAGACAGGTGGACAGATACACGGACAGCGCCATAACACAATACGCCATATCTAACGGCGAACATATAAAAATGTAATAAATGTTAGAATTGTCAAGTTTCCCATTTTATTGATTTCATTAATTACTTTATATATATTCATTCATGGAATACAAAAAGAATGTGCAATGCTATGTGGATTCAAGATTATTTTGCGGGATGTAGTATCAACTACAACTACATGTAGTAATATATTCGAGTGGTCTTGAAGTTGATAAGGGTTTTGATTTTAAACAAGTGAAAATTCCATACACATAACGTTATACATGTATTTATATTTTTATGCCTTATAAAACCGCTATCCTTCTGTGTAAAATTGTTATACTGACTAATTATCTAACTACAACAATGGATGTATCTTAATTAAAGTAGGACTTCACAATTAACTCTTCATCAGGAGGAGATTGATCGTCTATGTGGTCCGATTAGAATCATTTCATCTTCAGCGGCCTCATCTTTGACGCTGAATTGCGTGAAGTTGGTTTTTTTGTGTGATATGACGATAAGCAATTTTCAGATCGATTAAAAATGTAATCACCCTCTAGAAACAATTCACACAAAGTACTGGCGTCTTAATACTTACGTTTATGGAAACAATTCACTGACGTACTGGTGTTTATAGAAACAATTCACGTGAAGTACTGGCGTCTTAATACTTACGTTTATAGAAATAATTCACGTGAAGTACTGGCGTCTTTAAAATGCTTACGTTTATAGAAACAATTCACGTGAAGTACTGGCGTTTATAGAAACAATTCACGTGAAGTACTGGTGTTTATAGAAACAATTCACGTGAAGTACTGGCGTTTATAGAAACAATTCACGTGAAGTACTGGCGTCTTAATACTTACGTTTATAGAAACAATTCAAGTTATTTACTGGTGTTTATCGAAACAACTCAAGGTAAGTACTGGTGTTGACAGAAACTATTCACGTGAAGTACTGGCGTCTTAATACTTACGTTTATCGAAGTACTATCGTCTTCTTTCTTACGTTTATAGAAACAATTCACGTGAAGTACTGGCATTTATAAAAAAAAAAAAAATTCACTGAAGTACTGGCGTCTTAATAGTAACGTTTATAGAAACATTTCACGTGAAGTAATGGCGTTTATAGAAACAAGTCACGTGAAGTACTGGCGATTGTGGAAGCTATTCACGTGAAGTTCTGGTGGTTATAGAAACTATTCACGTGAAGTACTGGCGTTTATAGAAACTATTCACGTGAAGTACTGGCGATTGTAGAAACTATTCACGTGAAGTACTGGCATTTACAGAAACGTACTGGCGTCTTCATACTTACGTTTATACTGTGTGTCAGTAAGTGTAGATTAACAAACCTTACATCTGCCATCCAACCTTTCTTTTAGTGTATCAATTTCTACCGTCAATGGATTAATTTCTGAAGGTTTTGCATTTACCTCATGCACACATCCTTTTCTACACCAGCATTCTATTTTCGGTTGTTACAAAACTAGTATTGCTCAAAGCGGATCTGTTACTTTTAAGCTCTTTGGGAGCAAATCAGCTTAAGATCTATTTTGATAGGCAAACCCAAGTTAATTCGAGGATGAATTTAAGTATTGAGTAACCCTAAAACCACACAAATATGACCCACTGAAGTTACCTAATCATACCTGTATCCAACTCACACGTAATCGATCAGTTTACGTTCCACTAATGGCTGTAAACAGTGTAGGCATTTCTTATTCATTACAGTCCATTGTTGAGAAAAAGAGGTTTTACAGGAATAGCTGTAAAGTAATAGAATTGTCAACCCTTTAAATTTAAAAGTCATTAGAATTCCCCGTGCCACCATTTTTGTTTACATGCGCTACAACTCGGGACTCGTATAAATTCGTTCTATTGTAAATACCCTTGCGCATGTGCATGACGTGTATTTAAATGAACCCGACTTAAATCGTGTTTTCCAACAGAAGGAGGCCCAAATTAAATGCCATATGACACAAACCTGCATGCACACATCGAACGCGGTTGACCTACATTCTTACTCAGTCTACCTACAGTACTGCATATTTACCTGACATCTCGCTTGACGAATTTATGTCAAAATGTGCAAATTCTAAATTATTTATCTTCTCCTACATTTCTCTTTGTACAATATTTTCTTCAGTGTCCCCTCTTATGACACCTGGTACACTGCCGATCTGTACACACGGCCGCCGTTGTAGTAGAAGAATGTATGGTTGCTACTGCTGCATGAGCTGAGTGATAGGGCTTCTACTTCTCCTGTCTATCCCTTCGCCTCTTACATTCGTCATTGACTTTCCTGTCTGTCCTAATTTGTGATTTTAAAATTCTTTTCTCATTGTTGGAGTTCGAGGTAATGGGATTTTTTTTTTTTTTTTTTTTTTTACATGTTTATCAACGGTTTTCTCCACCCGGCTACCGATGAAATGACTAAAGAACAACGCAGGCTAACTTTGGATTCCCGCATACATTTTCAACTCGTATATTTTTAATAGCTTTGTGATTTTGCCAATTGTATTTTTTTAAAATGCAAAGTAGAATCAATTAGCAATTGATTATTAACTTTAATACCAGTGTTACTTAATTAATTGCTCTCAATTCCAACTCCTTTTGATTAGGGGGTAGAAAAATAACCGGGCTGTGAAACTTCATATATTTTAAAATCCTTAGTGACATCAATGTAATTTGTCAAATTACTTTATATTATTGAGTAAAAAAATTAAAATGCCTGCAAACTTTGACGGGGGGATGTTTTAAAAATATTTACCATTTTCCATTGATCCCTATAGTGAAATACGTGATTTTTTTTAAAGGGAAAGGCAACCCTAACCATATAGTTGCTTTTATGAATAAAGTATTACTTACTTATATCATAATTTACAGTTTTTAACAACAAAAATCCTTCCTTAACAATTAAATCATAATTAATCTATCATGTATTTTGAATTACCCGGCTTATTTCATCAGCAGCACTGTAAACATGACACGTCACGAACAGTTAAGTTTGGAGCCGTATAGATTTGAGCCGCTCTTTCGCAAGAAGAAATTAAGAAAAGAAGACATTCAGTCAAGTTGCAGAGCAGGCAGACGGTAAACGTTTTTTCATACAAATGTTTTGAATCTCAACTTGTCATTACTCAAATGATGGATCCACAGTTTACGTAGTCTTTTCAATTCAAATGACTTGGTTGTGTTGAGAATTTCGAAGAGAAAACCCCAAACCCCACTTTTTCACATCTCCCCTTCGCATTAGTGTAATTAACTGCTTGCCAGGAAGGCATCAACATATTTATTCGTAAGATCCACCGCATGCACATCTTTGATGATCTCACAGGTGCTTGGATTCAGCGCCCCCCTCCGAATAAACTACATGAGTTGATTAATTAATATTTTTGTTGAAAATATTTCTAATGCATGTCAACAACGTCTTGCATACCCATAAAGTCCAAAATACATATAATTCAAAATGAGCCCTTAAAAAAATACCCTCACTGGTTATTATAAGTTCTGTAATAATAGCCAATGAGAGTATTTTTTAAGGGCTTATTTGAATTATTTTGAACTTTATGGGTATGCAAGACGTTGTTGATAGGCATTAGAAATATTTTCAAGAAAAAAATAATTAAATCAACTCATGTAGCTTATTCGAAGGGGAGGGGGGGAGGGTCCTGAACCCAAGTACCTGAGGATGATCTTAGATTCTCATCGAAACCGGAACAGACGGTGTGACGTTAAAATTATTGATTTTTCTGGTCTTGAATACAAAAGAGTTACAAATCATGGCAGCCTCTATAGATCACGGGAATTTCAATTTTTGACGTTTTCAAATTAGTCCTGAAGCTTATCTAGGCCATATATCAACGGAAATGTGTGACAAATCTTTGTCATATGATTAATCCTATCATTTATCATGTAAAAATATTTTGGGTTGCCTTTCCCTTTAACCCAAATTATAGTTATCTCTCTTTGTTTTGTAAAAAAAAAATCAACTTTTATGAAAATTCATATAAATATCTATATTGACATAATGAATCCTTTAAAATTGAAAACTTTTGAAAATTGACCAGAAGGTAGACGGCGAAACAATACTATCGTTCACAGATCTTTATAAGATGATGAAATCCTAAGTTTGATTTACTTCGTTTTCACGCCATGAAGCCTGTTTTTCTTTATTTCCTCGTTTGCTTCCTTCCGCGTTGTCATAAACTTCACGTTATGTTTATATGTAGTTCTTCATCACCGCTCATTTTGAATTTACACCCGTCCGGAAATAAATACCCGGTATGCTAGAACTTAGTTTCCTGCTATTCGGTGGTGATTTGTACTTCTTTGCACTGTAGATAAATGTCTCTAAAAATATTGGAATATGGAGTCAAACTCTCATCATTTGTCTCTTGAATTCTTTTGATTTATATGTCTAATCGTCCTCGACGTCCAATCATTTAAATTTTAAAATTAATTTATATTATAATTGGCTGTTCATTTTGTTAGTTATGTAATTGGTAGTCCATTTTTATGTTGACTTGATGTATACCAAATTGTTTGGTGATATGAATCAACAAATGAGTCGAATTGAATACTGTCTGGACGATAAATCGGCCGATGGGTGGCGGTTATCCAGAAAGGCCCAAAGCGAAAGTACAAATGTAGCGACAGAAAAGCGCTTACTTATGCTCAGCGCTTTAAAAACCGATAGGATGGCTCTTGGCGTTCTCTCGTCTTTTCACTTCGTCAATGTAAAACCTCTTAAGATGTCCTCCTTTTCTCCCCCACTAACTTGCGACTTCTTGATTTTTTCCCCCAGTTCTCCCTAAAAATTTACATAACATAGTTAAGTTCTAATGGGAGTCTCAGAAACCAAGAAATGGTCAATGTATTGTCCTTTTAGCATCAGATCCCATCAGGTGACCCACGTGTTATAGCGCCATAAGTAGCACAAGCCCTAGTTTGGGAATCTATCAGGCTATTTAATTAAACCACTGTCATTTACCATAGCAAGGTTCAATCTAGAAAAGGTGTTTATCAAGAAAGGTATGAAATGCGAAGGCGCCTTTGGCTTTACCTTGATGGATTTTTTTGGCGCGGAACACTCTAATTATATCCGTATCATTTATTATCGCCAAGTTGAATATGGACCTACTTCGCGCCATGGTACCCAGAAAGAATAGGTCTGGATTTTTTTGCAAATTATCATAGGAAAAGAGGTCATTGTATTAAAGAGATTGTAAATTAGCGAGACGGAAAGATGACAAAAAGTTTGAGAATTAGCGGGGCGAAAAGACGACCGACTTAGGTCGCTATTGTGCGGGTTATTTTTATCCTCTTTTCTCCTCAGGTTTTTTTCTATTGGATTTTTCCCGTTATTTTGTGGCCAAAAAAGTTACAAAATGCAATTTTCTTTTCCTTCAGTCGTCCTCTTGGCTTGAAATAACAAAATGACGACAACAGAACAAACAAGCCACTATGATCATCGTGTTCTGAAACAACCCTCCCTATGTTAACAACATATCTGTTGACAAACCATATAGCGTACTTTCTGTGCCTTTTTACCCCAACAGTATACAGTGTTTATAGTACAAACGATACGTGAAAGTAGTCAATATTTAATTACGAAAAAATGCAAATACAAAATAATATAAATAAATAAATAAATTGATAAACAGGATTTCATTGGATGTGAGGAATATCAAACATTATGCATACATTTGTTTGTAATTTAGTTCTATTATATGCTATTAGGAATTGTTTTGTAGGATAATGTTTTAGAAGGTACATAGTCAAAGTCTGATATTGTGTCCGTTTTCATGCTTCCTGCAGGGACAATTGGTTCTAAAAGAACTGCACCATTGTCAAAATCTGGGAGAACAATGAAATCCTTTCCAATTTTTGCCACTCTTTCGGTAAAAAATATCTGCTGTGAGTCTGCAATGGCGTTTTTCTGAGAATCAGATGGCGTAAAAAATACGGTGGTTTTGGGTGGACTAGTTGTGGTAGTGACGTCATTTCCAAGTCTAATGTCTATAACGTCAGTGTGTACTCCAGACGTGGATTTCTGATGGACCATTTCCCCCCCAGCTTCTGCAATCGTTTGTTTGCTGTTTAAAAATTGCACAACGACATCCGAGAGAATGTTACCAATCCTTCCAGCGGTTACATCCATACGATTTGCAGTAGTTTTCGTGGAGCTTTGGTTGATTTGAGCTACACCATTTGTGTCTTTTCTTTTGTCCTCTTCTGTATTGGATAAGGACGCGTCTATAATTCCACTACCAACAGGAAATGAAGTTGTTGTCTGTATATTTTGTGACGATGTTCTGGTGGACGGCAAATCGCCTCTCGTTGGACCTTGATCTATGTAATCGCTGTATTCATCAATTATTTTCTGAAAGTCGTCTGTTGAATTCAAATCGGTTTTGTTAACCTTGTCGTCAATGGACAAATCTCCTTCAATGAAGGTATTTTCTGTTGTAATGTAATATGCCGTGGTTGTCGGGGACACAGTTGTTGAACTAGTCACTTCTGTTTTGACATCGTCACGTGTAGTTGTCGTTGACATTGTCGTCTGCGCATACGTTAATGTGGTGTCGGGGTATGTCGTTCTTTCTGTTGTCGTTGTCTTGGCTGTTTCTGTCGTCGTCTTGTCATAGACCGTGGTGGTGTCTGAATCCGTGCTAACCTCCATTGTAGTTGTTGATGGTGTTTCGGTTCTCGTAGAATTATCATCTGTATTGCTTGCAGTGGTCGTTTCAATATTCGTCATGTTGTCGTCATTTTCTTCTGTTGTGGTTACGGATGGTGTTTCAGTAGTTGTAGAATTAATTTCTTTGTCAATATCATTTGGAGATGACGTCTGTGGGTTTTGCTGTGTAGTCGTCTCTGTATTTATTGAATTTTTATCTTCTTCTCCATCATACAAAAATCGAAAGAACATGTGGAGCCCTCCCTCTTCAGAACTGGCCGAGTCACTATCTTCCTCCCAGTCCCACGAATCAATGTAGCTTGGATTACTGTCATTTATAGTAGCCACACCTACAGTCAGTTAAATAGAAGTATGAATATACGGCAGTATAGAAATGGTCATTTGGATAGAGCTTAAGAAAAGTGCTTAGGAATTAGAGTACAGGTACATATATGATATAAATGTATCGTATTGTGGTACTGTACACGTAAAATAATTTAAAATGTATGGAATTGAGGTACACGTAAAATAATTATAAATATATGGAATTATGAAATAACATATATATTTACCTCTCTCTTGTGGACGGGATCCTGATTGAGAAGTTAAAATGTCACGAAAAAGTCGTCGGAGACCGAAACCAGCAGCATTTGTTGCACAGAAAAGAAGCATGCTAACCTGAATTATCTTCATTATTATCTGAAAAAGAAAAATACCTAATTAGCATAAGAATTACTATGAAAAGTGCCTAATTAGTCAAATGATTACTATGAAAAGTGTCTAATTAGACTAACGATTACTATGATTTTCTTGTCATTTTGCAATTTCATTTCACTTTTGCCGTGCAGTAATGTTTCTCAAATAGTTCAATTTACGACTGTGTTGCCACCTTTCTCTTTAGTTAATGTGGTTCCAAACGGATCACAGCTAATTTATACTATCCAGTTTTGCTGTAAGTACTTCCCAACAAATTCCAGAGTGTCTATGAGGAGTAAATCTCGTCAAGGTTGACGTAACTAGTTTGTTTTTGTTTATTTCGTGCATTCGTCGTGGGATGGAGGAAACATGATTACGGCATCGTAAGAATTGCCGCGTGTGTAGGGCGAAACAAAACCACACATCACTTTTCATGATGTCACGGGCCATTTCCCTAACTGAGCAGTGACCGGTGTATATCGGTCAGCCTTGCATTTCTGTGGATTAATGTTGTCATTTCTGCGAGATTGATGTGAATGTATCTTTACAAAAGTATTTCCAAAATTAATTGTGCTTAATTCGGGAATGAACTTATTCTTAATATTAGGCTTCGAGATGCATTAACATAAAACAAGAGTACCGCAAACGGTACAATATACGCCCGTCGGACTGTGATATTCAACTTGTAAACACATTATGCACTCTGAATTGATATCACACACATTTGGAAGAGAAAAGTCGTAAAGTAGGTCACGGTGTATCAATCCATCTGATATATGAGCTTATCATGTATTTCTATGAGAATGAGGTTCCAATATCTGTATCCATGATGAGAAAAAGTTCAGGAAACTTTTTGACCTATTTTTAGTCTTAAAGTAGGTCGCAGTGCACCAATGAAGTTGAAATATAAAATGATTATGTATTTCTCTGAGAGGGAGGTTGTGACAAAATTTCAGGGAAATACCTGATCCATAACGAGAATAAAAATCTGGGGAAAAAATGTTTGACATACGTTTAGCCCTAAAGGACATGTAGGTCAAGGTGCACTAATCCAGAAGAAAAAGTGACCAAATTTCAACACTGTACATGCATCCGTTGCGGACAAAAGGTCCGGAAAACACGACGTTGGACTGACACACGGATAGAAAAAAATCCGGAAAACATAACCTCGGACAACCAGACAGACAGATGGACAGATACACGAATAGCGCCATAACATAATACGCCATATCTAACGGCGAACATATAAAAATGTAATAAATGTTAGAATTGTCAAGATTCCGATTTAATTCATTTCATTAATTACTTCATATTTATTCATTCATAGAATACAAAATGAATGTGCAATGTTATGTGGATTCAAGATTATTTTGCGGGATCTAGTATCAACTACAACTAGCAATATATTCTAGTGGTCATGAAGTTGATAAGCGGAGTTGATTTTAAACAAGTGAAAATTCCATACACATAACGTTATACATGTATTTATATTTTTATGCCTTATAAAACCGCTATCCTTCTGTGTAAAATTGTTCTACTGACTAATTATCTAACTACAACAATGGATGTATCTTAATTAAAGTAGGACTTCACAATTAACTCTTCATCAGGAGGAGATTGATCGTCAATGTGGTCCGATTAGAATGATTTCATCTTCAGCGGCCTGATCTTTGACGCTTGCGTCAGGTTGTTTTCTTGTGATATGATGATAAGCAGTTTTCAGATCGATTAAAAATGCAATCACCCTCAAGAAACAATTCACGTGAAGTACTGGCGTCTTAATACTTACGTTTATAGAAACAATTCACGTGAAGTACTGGCGTCTTAATACTTACGTTTATAGAAACAATTCACGTAAAGTTCTGCAGTCTTCATACTTACGTTTATAGAATCAATTCAAGTTAAGTACTGGTGTTTATAGAAACAATTCACGTGAAGTTCTGCCGTCTTCATACTTACGTTTATAGAATCAATTCAAGTTAAGTACTGGTGTTTATAGAAACAATTCACGTGAAGTTCTGCCGTCTTCATACTTAAGTTTATAGAAACAATTCACGTGAAGTACTGGCGTCTTAATACTTACATTTATACTGTGTGTCAATCAGTGTAGATTAACAAACCTTACATCTACCCTCCAACCTTTCTTTTAGTGTATCAATTTCTACCGTTAATAGATTAGCTACTTAAGGGTTTGCATTTATCTCATGCACACATCCTTTCCTTCACCAGTATTCTATTTTCTGTTGTTACAAAACTAGCATTGCTCAAAGCGGATCTGTTACTTTTAATCTCTTTGGGAGCAAATCAGCTTAAGATCTACTTTGATAGGCAAACCCGAGTTAACTCGGGTTAACCCGAGGATGAATTTAAGTATTGAGTAACCCTAAAACGTCACAAATATGACACATTGAAGTTACCTAATCATACCTGTATCCAACCCACATGTAATGGCTGTAATGGCTGTAAACAGTGTAGGCATTTCTTATTCATTACAGTCCGTTGTTGAGAAAAAGAGGTTTTACAGGAATAGCTGTAAAGTAATTGAATTATCTACCCTTTTAGGCTTTAGCATTAGAAATCACTACAATTCCCGGTACCGCCATTTTTGTTTACATGCGCTACAACTCGAGACTCGTACAAATTCGTTCTATTGTGAATACCTTTGCGCATGTGCATGACGTGTATTGAAATGAACCGGACTTAAATCGGGCTCTCCAACAGAAGGAGGCCTAAATTAAATGCCATATGACACAAACCTGCTTGCATAAATCGAACGCCATTGACCTACAGTACTGCATATTTTTCTGACATCTCGTTTGACCAATTTATATCAAAACGTGCAAATTCTAAATTATTTATCGTCTCTTCCATTTCTCTTCGTACAATATTTTCTTCAGTGTCCCCTCTTATGACACCTGGTACACTGCCGATCTGTACACACATGGCCACTGTTGTAGAAGAATGCATGGTTGCTACTGCTGCATGAGCTGAGGAACAGGACTTCCACTTCTCTTGTCTATCCCTTCGCCACTTACATTCGTCATTGACTTTCCTGTCTGTCCTAATTTTGATTTTAAAATTCTTTTCTCATTGTTGGAGTTCGAGGTAATGGGATTTTTTTTTACATGTTTATCAACGGTTTTCTCCACCCGGAGACCGATGAAATGACTAAAGAACTACGCAGGCTAACTCTGGATTCCCGCCTACATTTTCAACTCGTATATTTTTAACAGATTTGTGATTTTGCCAATTGTATTTTTTTTTTAAATTGTAATGGTTAATCTTCACTTTTTACACTTTAACCTTATTTACAATTGATCACAGACTGAACATTTTCGCTGTGTTTTGGTCTGTAAACATGCCCCACCCCTCGTGAAACAAGAAAAGTTTTGGTAAGAATTTGCTGAATGACAATTTAGAATGCCTGCAAACTTTCAACTTTTATGAAAATTCATTTAAATATCTATATTGACATAATAAATCATTTAAAAATGATAACTTTTAAAAATTGACCAGAAGGTAGACGACGAAACAATACTATCGTTCATAGATCTTTATAATTATAGATTATAGACTTTGTATGGGAAAATATGACGACCGAGTTTTTTGGCGCGTAGACGGACCGAGCTTGCGAGGTCCGTTCGCGACAAAAAACGAGGTCGTCATATTTGCCATACAAAGTCTATAACCTTTTTATTATATACTTTCAATTTCATTTAGAAACTAACAATAATTTTATTTTTAACAATAACTTTATCGGTTTAACTGAGTAAAAGATGAAAAACACGAAAAATTTGAAAATTAACGGCGTAGAAATTTGATTGTGACGTAATGTTTGCGGGCCGGAATGTTTCCGGGCATATATCGTGTGATATATGCCCGCAAACTTTTAAAGAAAAAAGAAGAGATGAAATTGAAAGTATATAATAATGATGAAATCCTAATTTTGAGTTACTTCGTTTTCATGCCATGTTTTTCTTTATTTCCTCGTTTGCTTCCTTCCACGTTGTCATAAACTTCACGTCATGTTTATATGTAGTTCTTCATCACCTCGCATTTTGAATTTACACCCGTCCGGAAATAAATACCCGGTATGCTAGAACTTAGTTTCCTGCTGTTCGGTGGTAATTTGTACTTCTTTGCACTGTAGATAAATGTCTCTAAAAATATTGGAAAATGGAGTCAAACTCTCGCCATTTGTCTCTGGAATTCTTTGATTTATATGTCTAATCGTCCTTGACGTCCAATCATTTAAATTTTGAAATTAATTCATATTATAATTGGATGTTTATCTTGTTAGTTATGTAATTTGTAGTCCATTTTTATGTTGACTTGATGTATACCAAATTGTTTGTTGATATCAATAAACAATTGAGTCGAATTGAATACTGTCTGGACGACAAATCGGCCGAGGGGTGGCGGTTATCCAGAAACGCCTAAAGCGAAAGTACAAATGTAGCGACAAAAAAGCGCTTAGCTACCCTCAGCGTCTTTTCGCATCGTTAATTGAAAATCTCTAAAATGTCCTCTTTTTTCCCCCACTAACTTGCAACTTCTTTATTTTTTTTTTTTTGTACTTCTCCCTACCAATATATACATAACATAGTTGAGGTCTAATGGCAATCTCGGCAGCCAGGAAACGGTCAATATATTGTCCTTTTAGCATCAGATCCCATCAGGTGATCCAAGTGTTATACCGCCATCATTAGCCCAAACCCTAGTTTAGTATCCTATCATGCTATCAAACCACTGTCATTTACCATAGCAAGGTTAAATAATGTTCTGGTCTCTGGAAAAGGTGTTTATCAAGAATAGGTATAAAATGCGAAGGCGCCTTTGGCTTTATCTTGATGGATCAGTTCCTATTTTAGGCGCGAAACACTCTAATTATATCCCTATCATTTACTATCGCCATGTTGAATATGGACCTACTTAGCGCCATGGTACCCAGAAAGAATAGCTCTATTGATTTTGTTTGTGCAAATTATCATGGGAAAAGAGGACATTGTAAGAAGTTGTAAATTAGCGAGATGAAAAGATGACAAAAAGTTGAAAATTAGCGGGGCGAAAAGAAGACAGATTTAGGTCGCTATTGCGCGGGTTATTTTTATCCTCTTTTCTCCTCAGGTTTCTTTCTATTGGATTTTTCCCGTTATGTTTTGGCCAAAAAAGTTCCAAAATGCAACTTTCTTTCCCTTCAGTCGTCCTCTTGGCTCGAAATAACAAAATGACGACAACAGAACAAACAAGCCACTATGATCATCGTGTTCTGAAAGAAACCTCCCTATGTTAACAACGTATCTGTTGACAAACCATATAGCGTACTTTCTATGCTTTTTTACCCCAACAGTATACAGTTTTTATAGTACAAACGATACGTGAAAGTAGTCAATATTTAATTACGAAAAAATACAAATACAAAATAATATAAGTAAATAAATAAATTGATAAACAGGATTTCATTGGATGTGATGAATATCAAACATTATGCATACATTTGTTTGTAATTCAGTTCTATTATATGCTATTAGGAATTGTTTTGTAGGATAATGTTTTAGAAGGTACATAGTCAAAGTCTGATATTGTGTCCGTTTTCATGCTTCCTGCAGGGACAATCGGTTCTAAAAGAACTGCACCATTGTCAAAATCTGGAAGAACGATGAAATCGTTTCCAATTTTTGCCACTCTTTCCGTAAAAATGTTCTGCTGTGAGTCTGCAATGGCGTTTTTCTGAGAATCAGGTGGCGTAAAAAATACGGTGGTTTTGGGTGGACTAGCTGTGGTAGTGACGTCATTTCCAAGTCTAATGTCTATAACGTCACTTTGTACTCCAGACGTGGATTTCTGATGGACCATTTTCCCCCCAGCTTGTGCAATCGTTTGTTTGCTGTTTAAAGATTGCACAACGACATCCGAGAGAATGTTACCAATCCTTCCAGCGGTTACATCCATACGATTTGCAGTAGTTTTCGTGGAGCTTTGGTTGATTTGAGCTACACCATTTGTGTCTTTTCTTTTGTCCTCTTCTGTATTGGATAAGGACGCGTCTATAATTCCACTACCAGCAGGAAATGAAGTTGTTGTCTGTATATTTTGTGACGATGTTCTGGTGGACGGCAAATCTCCTCTCGTTGGACCTTGATCTATGTAATCGCTGTATTCATCAATTATTTTCTGAAAGTCGTCTGTTGAATTTAAATCGGTTTTGTTAACCTTGTCGTCAATGGACAAATCTCCTTCAATGAAGGTATTTTCTGTTGTAATGTAATATGCCGTGGTTGTCGGGGACACAGTTGTTGAACTAGTCACTTCTGTTTTGACATCGTCACGTGTAGTTGTCGTTGACATTGTCGTCTGCGCATACGTTAATGTGGTATCGGGGTATGTCGTTCTTTCTGTTGTCGTTGTCTTGGCTGTTTCTGTCGTCGTCTTGTCATAGACCGTGGTGGTGTCTGAATTCGTGCTAATCTCCATTGTAGTTGTTGATGGTGTTTCGGTTCTCGTAGAATTATCATCTGTATTGCTTGCAGTGGTCGTTTCAATATTCGTCATGTTGTCATTTTCTTCTGATGCCACTGTTGTGGTTACGGATGGTGTTTCAGTAGTTGTAGAATTAATTTCTTTGTCAATATCATTTGGAGATGACGTCTGTGGGTTTTGCTGTGTAGTCGTCTCTGTATTCTTTGAATTTTTATCTTCTTCTCCATCATACAAAAATCGAAAGAACATGTGGAGCCCTCCCTCTTCAGAACTGGCCGAGTCACTATCTTCCTCCCAGTCCCAGGAATCAATGTAGTTTGGATTACTGTCAGTTATAGTAGCCACACCTACAGTCAGTTATAGAAGTATGAATATACGGCAGTATAGAAATGGTTATTCGGATAGAGCTTAAGTACACAGCTTAAGAATTAGAGTGCATATATAGAATAAATGTATGGCATTGATGTACACGTAAAATTATTATGAATGTATGGTATGGAGGTTCATGTATACTGTAAATAAATGTATGGTATTGTGGTACATGTAAAACAATTATAAATGTATGGTATTGAGATACACATATATTGATTATAAATATATGGAATTGTGGTACAATTATAATTATAAATGAATGGAATTGTCAAATAATAATTTATGCTTACCTCTCTCTTGTGGACGGGATCCTGATTGAGAAGTTAAAATGTCACGAAAAAGTCGAAGGAGACCGAAACCAGCAACATTTGTTGCACAGAAAAGAAGGATGCTGACCTGAATTATCTTCATTGTTATCTGAAAAAGAAAAATACCTAATTAGCATAACAATTACTATGAAAAGAGCCTAATTAGTCTAATGATTACTACGAAAAGTGTCTAATTAGTTTAACGATTACTATTAAAAATGCCTAATTAGTTTAACGATTACTATTAAAAGTGTCTAATTTGTCTAACAATTACTATTATATTCTTGTCATTTTGCAATTTCATTTTACTATTGCCGTTCAGGAATGTTTCTCAAATAGATTATCAACTTACGACTGTGTTGCCACCTTTCTCTTTAGTTAATGTGGTTCCAGACGGATCACAGCTAATTTATACTATCCAGTTTTTCCGTAAGTACTTCCCAAAAAAATTCCAGAGTGTGTATGAAGAGCAATTCTGGTCAAGGTTGACGTAACCAGTTTGCTTTTGTTTATTTCGTGCATTCGTCGTGGGATGGAGGAAACATAATTACGGCATCGTAAGAATTGTCGTGCGTGTAGGGCGAAAAACCACACATCACTTTTCCTGATGTCACGGGCCATTTCCCTAGCTGAGCAGTGACCACACCGGTCAGCCTTGATAAATATCATTGCACTTTGTCATGCCATATTTGACTAGTCAAATTTATGTTGCATTTACTTCGTGTACATGGTCGCTACATTGACCGTGAAAGTAAATGAGATAAAGAACGGCAAAATGGTATATATGGGTGTTTGATGCTCTTCTCATCTTGAAGAAATAAAACCCTTAGTCAAGAACTTTTGAATAATTGTAGGAAGAATTGAAGTCATACAATAGATAGTGTGAAATACAAATCACAAAAAGTGTACCTTTGCTGATTTGAAAATGACAGTTTCGATTTTTTTTAAAATTATTTTGACAAAGCAAAACAATTCTAAATTTCGTTGTTGTTGTCCTAGGTTAACTGTTTATATATACGTCATCCTTAATGGTCTCAAAATTGTTTGTTATTTTTGTTCTGAAAATTTGATTTATCAAAATTTATGTTGATTGATAATTTGTTTGGAACTTGTGCACTTACCAAATGACGTATACGTGGTCAAACCTGCGCTTCCGATAGATTTTTGCTTATAAGAGGGCGTGTACAATCGTTGTTATTACTCCCTTCATATTTGTTCCTTTGCCATTGCTGTTTTTTGTGTTTTGGGATTGGACAGGCAAATATGAATAAAGCGGGTTCATCGAAAATATATTCATGTATAAATTCAATCCGAATGAAAGTCACTAAAAATACAAGCATAATATGTTAAAATACCAACTAAATAGGTAAAAAAAAAAAAGAAACACCAAGAAATATTAAATACAATAAATCGGATATCGTTTTTGTAAGGGAAGAGTGTCATTTTCTTCGTGCAGCTATGACGACGCTTCAGTACCACGCTTGTGTGAAAGTTCTCGTGGGTGTTGCTAAAGGGGAGCAGTTGGGACACGTGCCTCCACTTCCAAATCTGAGTTGGTATGTGTATAAACATGTCTGTATTCTTTCCACTTTCATATTTCTTAAATGTTAAACATAAAAAGAAAACTTTTAATACAAACCTTTATAAATCGAAATGATATTTATATAAGTATCCTGTGAAAAATGTTTAAAGGGACTGGTTCACGTGTTTTTGTTTTGTTTGTTTGTTTTGGGGAGTTGTTTGTTTTTATTTTCAATCTTTTTATTTGGTTTCATTTTTTATGTTAAACATTAAAAATATAACTCATTTAAAGTTGACAACCAAAATTTGGACCTTAAGGGAATGTTTTAGCCTAAAATCTGTGTTATGTAAAGAGGATTCGAGTCATGTATATCTAGTGAAATGTTAAGTTTGTAATCCTACTTTTGTACAGACACAAATTTAACATTTCAATTGCACATTTTACCTAAATAATACTTGAAATGTGATATATATCATAAACTTAGATCTTCAAAACTTTGTAAACAATAATATTCCGCAATCTTTGTTTACACAACAAATAAGAAACTTTCTATAATAATGTATAACCTAATTTTTTTGTCTAACCTTTTAAACACATTAGACAGTATATTTTGATCAACAAAATTTTGGGGGAAATCTAAAAAACAAAACAAAAATATATATTTGAACACTTTTAAGGACACTACTAGAGGACCTCAATCAGGAAAATATCTAAATTATTTGACAGTATCAATGTCAATGATAAAAACAATGTTTTTCTTTTTGGATTATTTGAAAATACTAAGATTTCTTTGTGAACAATGACAGTTTTCCATTGGTTACAGTGAACATGAGATTAGTCAATGTATGTACAATGTGAACTGCATAAAACAGGATATATGAGATAACTCGCCTTCAGCACAAGTCATACTTTACAGACCAATTACATTATTCTCTTACAAAAAACCTTCAAGATCTTTGATGTAGACTGCCTCACTCCGACTCGTGATTATATACTACTGATAGATGGATGGCATTTCTATCACATTGACCTTAAATCATCTAGAAGTTTTATGGTAGTGTCTAATAAGTTTATTTTTTATCGTAGAAGCTTTCGGGATGGTTCTCCATATAATGTTAAATGTTTTCTTCCAATAAATAAAACCATTGGATAGTTTTATTTTTGTTTTGATGGTGAATGACATGACAAAATTATGACTTTATTCGATACACAAAAGATTTTAATTAAAAGTAATTTATCAAATATGTTCTGTACATTAAAGTTAGAAGCTGTACATACCCTAATCACTGGGCATGAGAAGCCTTATAACTTCAGATTACACCACAGTGTGATGCAGGTAAAAAAGAATCCATCATCATCGTTATCATCATGATATACTAACTTTTCCAATGTTTTTGCCTTTGAATCTTTACAAATTGTAATGATAGCCATTTCCTCATGAACGCAATGCATTTGTAAACAATGCGCGTATGAATACAAATGAATATAGTACGTCTGTTTAAAAGCTTGAGAATTCCGATATATATACATGTACACGCAGGTTGGGTAATCAGAGTCCCAAATTCCGGTTCCAATTATTCAACAAGAGGTGCATGGACCACATCACTAACCAGGGCGATCGATCACGGTAGCTCAGTTGTAGAGCGTTTGCTTCGTAACCGGGAGGTTGTGAATTTGAGTCCCGCTCGTGCCATGAACGGGTCATATATAAGAGGTAAACATCGGTAATGATTGCTTCTTTGCCAAACGCTCGGCATTCAGAAGTGAGAATCACAGGTCTTTGGATATGACCTTGAAATTGGAGGTCCCGTGTCGCGGCAGACGTTGGCGCGTTTTAAAGAACCCTCACTGCTACGGACGTAAGCGCTAAGCATAGGTCTAAATCTGTGGTACTTAACCTACAACTGCATCTTCAAGAGTCAGTGGTTTCTGATCTGCTCCGTTTCACATATGAAGTGACATCTCAATATGGAGAAAAATTCTCGACAGGACTTTGAATAAACAACAAACCAACTCACCACAGCCGTTCCATTTTCCCAATAGGCATGTAAACTTCAAACGTCTGTTGTAGTCCCACAATGACTCTCTTTGTGCAAACAAATTCAATATGCAGTATATGAAGATTTTTGCATATAAATTTTTAAAATTTGTTACCATGAATTTTCCTATATAATCATATTTAAACTTTAAATCCTGATTTTAGACCTGTTGGGTGTAGGCATTTATGATTTGAAAACACTTAAATTTATAACTACATGAGGAGGCGTGTATATTAATTTCATAGAAGATATACTTGTGACTCTTCAGATGTGACCCCATCAAAGGTTCAGGTGTGTACAATCACGAGGAAGCTTGCATAAAAGGTGAAGATAACGAACAGTGATCAATCTCATAACTCCTATAAGCAATACAAAATAGAGAGTTGGGCAAACACGGACCCCTAGACACACCAGAGGTGGGGTCAGGTGTATAGGGGGAGTAAGCATCCCCTGTCGATCGGTCACACTCACCATGAGCCATATATCTTGATCAGGTAAAATGAGTTATCCGTAGTCAAAATCAGTGTGTCAAGAACTGCCTAACAATCGGTATGAAACACGTCAGACAGCATTTGACCCAATGATAGATTGTACTGGGAAACTAGATCGTTTTAACGACCATATACTGACTTTAAACGAGACTGTTGAGACCCCTACACCATCAACTTCTTTGTCAGTAGCCTGCCTCGATTTTAAAACAGGCCATACTCAGAACAAGCTCTTGCGTGTCGAATCAGTTGAGAGATATAAACACCATATGCAAGGGGTAATGGAATATTGCTACATAAATATGGGAAGTTGACGATGGAGTAGTTTGTCATAAAGTTGAGTTGTTAGTTTGCCGTTAATATCTACTTTCAATAAAATATCTAAGTATAAAGCAGAAGTTGACGACTCTCTGGTGTGTTTTATTTCGAGCTCCCTGGGATATATCGAATCGAATACATATTTTTTATTTCAATTTCAGAGTACTTCTGTGGGAATCAGAGTGGTGTTTAACAAAATTATTTTTTGGATGACTGATCACTAGATGAAAGGTGAAGATAACGAACAGTGATCAATCTCATAACTCCTATAAGCAATACAAAATAGAGAGTTGGGCAAACACAGACCCCTGGACACACCAGAGGTGGGATCAGGTGTCTAGGGGGAGTAAGCATCCCCTGTCGACCGGTCACACACACCGTGAGCCATATATCTTGATCAGGTAAAATGAGTTATCCGTAGTCAAAATCAGTGTGTCAAGAACTGCCTAACAATCGGTATGAAACATGTCAGACAGCATTTGACCCAATGATAGGTTGTATTGACGAACTAGATCGTTATAACGACCATAGAATTTGCTAAATGCTGACTTCAATCAAGACTGTTGAAACCCCTGTACCATCAACTTGTTTGTCAGTAGCTCAATTTAAAAACTGACTATACGCAGAACAAGATATGAATATTTCCGTTTGTTTTAGAATCCACATTTGATTTACACCACTTCTGGCAGTAAGTTTGAAGGTTCTCCTTCACAGCTGTTAATATACGCAGAACAAGATATGAATATTTCCGTTTGTTTTAGAATCCACATTTGATTTACACCACTTCTGGCAGTAAGTTTGAAGGTTCTCCTTCACAGCTGTTAATATTTGTCGTGAGGAGCAAAGACAGGGACTTGGTAGAGCACTTACTGGATCCAGCAATGTATATTTGTTTGTAAGGGTTTTTATGTAGTTTAGGAATCCAGTATAGGTACGGCAACTCCTATTCATTGACCCATTGACAGGGATATTAAATGTGTCTAAAACTGAAGCATGGTTTCGAAGAATTTCATCTTTTGAAAGGGCAGTTGGAGTATAAGTAGGATTGTCAGCTGGAACCAAAACATATTCCTTACGTAGCCTGTCTAATTCTTTTATCACTTCTGGTTTACTAAACACAAAAGGATAGATGGTACATACGGCTCGTTTTTTCATGTACAACTGTATCCAGCAGACGATGCAATGTCAAGCACTTTCCTTGAATTTTACAGCTATTTGAATATGTATGAATACTCAATAAAACAAAGTCTATCTATCAATACCTTACCAGTTTCCTTCATCAAACTGCAGTTACCTGTCAGGTATAACTTGTCACAGAATGCATTTGAAATGCATGTCACAAATGAGAATATATATAACATCGATATACCAAAAGACAATAAGACTTTAAAATATCACAATTTTATTCGATACACAATATCAATAGACTTAAGGTATCCGATCCATAAAACCCCCATTTTCCGCCAATAATTAATTGTTATGTGATACAAAACTTGGTATCAAATGAAAGATAATTAACATACACAGTGATTTACCAGAAGATTTTTCAAAATTGACAAGACATATAAGAAATATCTGTTATGGAGATTAACATTAATTCCTATGGAAAAACACATTTCTGACATATAAAGTCAATTAGAATATATTTTTCAAAGAAAGCTCATGGTGAAAAGATTCCTATTACCATGGTCTTTCAAAATATGTGAAGAAAAGTAAAGGTCACCATACAAATTATGAAAATATTTGATTTTTTATACATTTCTACAAGGGGAGATAACTCTGACAAAAAAATCTAATTCAGTATAAATAAATGTGGCATCATTTACTCTTTCTGCCATCTTTATCTCACTAAAAATCAGGCTTTTCGTTTTCACAAAAGATTTAGTGCTACAAATATTGACTTTTTGTGAAAATAAATGCTTTTATGGATCGGATTCCTTAATGTCGATACATATTGCTTTTCATATTTTATTACAAATTTTTATGAGCATGTAATCATATATTACTAGTGTGTTTGATAATCCCGGGACGTCGGTTCCCTAACAGGTATCCCTTCTCTGTTTTAGGTGTACTTTAAATATGTGTATGGACTATGAATGACATTGCAGCATGTATATGCTAGCGTCAGTATTCAACGCTAATTAAATTCGACGATTTGGATGTCTTAGAATTGCAACAGTTGCTTCTGGTGTTCTTATAAACATCTTCTGTCCTTTCTTGGAAAGGTTGGACTTTCTCCATTTAACAAAGAAATGAACCATGGTATTTGACTTGGCCTCAGGGAGAGAGATAACAGCTCCGCCATTGTTTCTTATCTGTGAAATAATCCTTCTCATGTCTCCTCTCTGGTAACCAGGGTTGGCGGTAGCCCGACTAGATCCAGACCTAGATGACTGTAAATTAAGATTGGAAGTACCGATTCTCTGAGAGTTGGATCTAGTTAGACTGGATGATGAGGTGGTCAGAGATTTTCGTTTGCTAGAAGACCTCCTAGATCCACCGTTCATCCAGAAATCATTCATATCTTCGAAGTAATCGAAATCATCTTCCATGGAGTCGCTGCTGCTGGAGTCTGACCCGCTGTCGTCCCTGTCTCCGTCCCTGCTTTCGTCACTGGAGTCAGAACCTTGGCTGTTACTTCCACTGTCCGCGCTGGAATCCGAACCTCTTCCGTCTCTTCTCCACCATCTTCCGCGTCTGCTACCCCGGCGTCTTCCGCCCCTTCTTTCCGTACTCTCGCTGTCTCTTTCACCTGACGAATCACGACCGGCGAGTGATCCTCTTCTACGTTCTTCGCTGTCACTATCTCCGTCGCCATTAGAGTCTTCGCCAGAATTGGAGTCACGTTCTTCACTGTCACTGTCGCCATCACCATCTCTGTCAATGCCGGAATTAGTGTCTCTCTCCTCACTGTCACTATCTCCGTCGCCGTTTGAATCCTCACCAGAGTCTCCATTTCTCCGCAGACCGACAGCGGCGCCCATTTCATCACTTTTCCTATATCTGTCTCTATCCCCAAGCGACCCTTCTATCGCTAAATCCTTATCATCAGTTTCTCCAATATCCAATCTATTGTCTATATCCCCTCTTCCCCCAGTCATGAGCGGATTTGGTAAACTTCCATCATCTAAGACGTCTTTTACGCCTTCTACAACATTTTCAGCGACCTCGCCAGCAATTTCTACTCTCTTTTCCACACCCTCGACGACATTTTCTACCATATTTGCTCCAGCCTCGGCGATGTTTTCCCCCACGTTATTGACGGCTTCTACAACGTTACCAGCTCTCTCCTGCATGGTCTCCACAACATTTCCCGCCACTTCTTGTGCGCCTTCTACAACGTTACCAGCCATCTCCATGGCTCCCTCCACAACGTCCCCTCCAGTGGCTATGTCCGCGGCGACCATGTTCTGTATAAATGAAAATCATACGAGGAAAAATATGAATTACGCATTAAAACCTAATATTACTTTTCTAATGTGTTACCTTTAATATCTTTACAATTGTTATACCAATGAGATGTTTCTCAACTTTTCAAGGAACTAAACAAATTGTAATGATAGCCATTTCCTCACGAACGGGCTGCAGTTGTTAACAATTCGCTTATGAATCTTAGTAGAATAGTACGTCTATTTTAACAACTGAGAATTTCGACAGAAATGAAAATAGAATGTAAATTCAACATAAGAACTAAATTTCGCGCGTTAGCGCTTCGTGAAAAGGATGCCGGCGTGAAGCGTTGCCGTTCATACTCTTGTGTCACTTCTTAATTATCTGCAAATAATCGCCGTTAGGAAAAATATTTAGACCTTACGGACCTTTTTATATAAAAAGTTATTTAATAAGATACGTAATTTTTCACATCCGGCGATAAAGATGCCTGTAAGCATTGTATATCGTTTAGTTAATACAACTATCTTTTATAAAAATAAAAATATCTTTTTCAATGGACATGATTGACACCACAGATGATGGATGAACAAAATTAGTTAGTTCAAGTAAATTAAAAGACAAGCAGTCTTAAAGTAGTGAAAGTAGTAAAAAGCATTTGGCATTAATTAAGTTGTTTAAGGTTTGCACAATGTAACTTTGCTACTTTTATATGACAACAGTATTGAGTGACAAAGGCCTACGGTGGACCCAGAATCGCACTTTGTTACGGAAAAGTGACATATGCATGTACCTTGATTAACTGGGTTTTCTTTTTATTTATCACTATGTACTAGTGCACCTGTTATGTTTTCTGCAAGGAATTTGTCACCTAAAGTAAGTCATGACTGTACTTCAAATATATTATATCCTAAAATGAATGTTGAATATTGATAAAAGATCATGCAGGTACAAGATAAGTGGGATTTAACTTGAAAAAGGAATTATGTTACAAACCATTCAGTGTTGAAATTTCTTTCAGTGTTCATCTCTACCAAAGGTTAGAATGTCCCATAAATAAAGAAGGGGAAAATATCTGATTTACCTGTACCATATTGTCTGATGCAGAAGCTTGAACTGAACCCCCTGCTGTCACGGGCATCAATTCAGGGGAGGCGATTGTGGCTTCAGACTGAAAAGATGTAGGAAAACAATGGTATCTTATTTAAAGAATTGACTATACATATATTTTAAAATCTACAATCTATAAAATGAAAACATACAACAATGTGACCCATGTTAAAGGCGTGAATACAGACACGGTGTTGGAATACAATTATATTCACATCTAATGAACGACACATCTTCTGATGACGACGAACAACTGAGGGGAGGGTAGATGGGATATTTGTGTTAATTACACTTCACCAAACAGTAGGATTATTCCATGCTCAAACGAAAGACTATGTGTTAATTTTCCCTCCAGCACTTTTTCTCGAACAGTGTGTATCCGAATAAATATGAACGTATACCGGCCTTCGTGAAAAGGGATCTACACAAATAACAGTCCCTCTGAGACAGTGCATAAAGAAGGATCTACACAAACAACAGCCCCTCCGTGTATATTCTATAGTGATAAATCCGTATATTGAGACCCGGACCATGTCCTCCTGATTGAGGGTTCTACACATCTAAAGGGAAAGTCTCACCATTGATTGAGAAGAGCGAACGGAGTTGGACATTGAAGAAGTTACAAATGTAGGAGAAGATGATAAGGACCTGGTGCGGGAAGATGTAAGGGCATTTGCCCCAGTGTTTCTGTCATACGTGTCGAATCTTGTTTTTCTAAATGATGTTCCTCTAGATGTCTCTTCCACTGTTGCAGGGAGTCGCTCTCGCACTCTTATTACTGTGAAATCGGACGCGCCTGGGCGTGGAAGTAGTTTTGTAGCAGATGAAAATCTGGAGGACGAAAATTCTGCCGTAGATATCTTTTTTGATGCCGGGATCTCCATGCCGGTCTTTGTTGAAGATGAAAACTCCCGAGTTTGTCTAGAGGGCGTTGAAGTCTCTACATAAGGATTGAGGCTGTTTGTGAGGGATGCTGATCTATCTCTAAGTGATTGACTCGACGTCCTTGATCCAGTATCAAATTCAGCAGCTGTCATGCTATTGCCAGATGTGGATGATGAAGAAAATAAATTCTGGGAGGATGAAGACCGAACGGTTTTTGTTCCTGATGACGTCATCATGGGCTCGCTTCTTCGTGAAATTGATTGCCTTGATGTCATTGATCCAATGTTAACATCTGGGATGTTACTGCGAGTTAAGAATGGTCTGGAAGCAATTGAATTCTGTGATGAAGAGGACCGAATGGCTTTTGTCCTCGATGACGTCATCTGAGGATTGCTGTCCAGTGAAATTGATTGTGTTGCTGCCCGTATTCCCATGTTAACGGATGATAATGGTCGGGAAGAAAGCATCTGTGATGAAGAGGACTGAATCGTTTTCCTCCCTGATGACGTCACTACAGGATTACTTTGCATAGAAGTTGTCTTGGTTGCAAATTTACTAGAAGAGGAGAATAATGGAATGGTTTTTGAGGAACTACTTTTTGTAACAACTCTTCGGGAATTTGAGGTTATTGCAGGCATTGATTCTAGAGAAGAGGTTCGAGTTGTAATGGTCCTTGATGTAATTTCTGGACTGGTTTTCGAGGTGACAACTCGGCGAGTACTGAGTGACCTTGGTGGGATAGACTCCGTTTTCTTAAGCAAAATTTGTCTGCCGGAGCTTGATACTTGTGGTGCTGATTCTAGCGACCGGGACGTTACAGTCCGTGAGCTAAACCCTGGTGTCGACTGCATATTCCTAAAGCCCATGTCTTTACCCGCATTCATGGTTATCAGATTCCCAGAATTCCCGCTCTCCTTCAATGTTCCATATACAGAATTTTCCCCACCATCTACGGTATGTGTATATGTTTTCTGGACCACTGTTCGTGTGTAGCTACCGTCTTTGCTTGTAGTGGAGGAAGTCTTTGTCATTCCAGGGATTTCGTTAATTCTGTCCATTGTTAGTGCGTTGTTTAGAGAATCAGAACCTTCGGTAAGTTCTTTTGTGTTTGATCTGATCTATGGGTCAATAAATTTGTTTGAAAAAAATAATAATATTAACATTTTTATAAAAATGAGAATTTTGAAAGTAGAAACATTAAACAAATATGTGAATAAGGCATTAGGAAAATACCTTTAATTTGTACTTATCGTCTGGCATGTTGGGTTTCCAGATGGTCATGCTGGAGGCGGACGCTAGTAACAAACAAACGAACAGAGTTGTGGAGTACATGATGGATTAAAACTGAAATGAAAGAAACAGTATGTATTTCTAATGTAGGAACTGGCAAACCATTAAAGGAAATGAATACAAAACACTGAAGGTCGTAAAGGACTCTATACAATATGTACGTAATTTGGCCCCACCATATAAAGCAAAGCTTACTTCATTTCTGATAAATTATTCATAGAAAGAAATGCCGGTCATCCTCAAATACGACATCATCAATGTACGACTTTTGTACTTATGAAAGATTAAAGAACAACATATTCCGCAATATTTGGAACGCGTTGGAGAACATTATCGTTTTGTTACTACATGTGTATCTGTCACAGAAATGTTGAAGGTAGAAAATCAAACTAATATACTGGATGTGTTTGATTGATTCTATATTGTTTGACGTCACTCTCGAGATTTTTTCACTCATATGGAGACTTCGTCATTGCCGGTGAAGGGCTGCAAAATTTAGGTCTATGGTCGGCACTTACGGCCTTTGAGCAGAGAGGGATCTCTATCGTGCCACACCTGCTGTGTTTTTGTGGTCTCATTCGAAGGACCTCCCCATTTAGTCGCCTCTTACAACAAGCAAGGGGTACTGAGGACCTATTCTAAAAGCAGTAGACTATAAAATGATTCATTTCTAGCATCAAATTATAAGAAATAACGAGAAACTGGTTGTATATACAGACACGTAGCAGCAGGGTCGGATTTAGGGGGTGAGTGGCGTCTTCTATACCCACTTTGGGCGATATACTTTCCCCCTTATTTTTATATGCAAATACCGTTAATTACATTCACCGGGGTTTAATCAATGTACTGTAATACTCCCCTCCCTAATTTAGGATTTCGAGCTTTTCTATATATTACTTCTCAACAATTTTAGATAAACGTTCACCACCATCCTCCCCCGCGTTGGTAAATGATGCTACCTGCCTGCTATGTCTTGGGTGTGACATTAACATGTTTCCTATGAATTTTTACATTCTGCATGAGCTAAATCAGGCCCGTATCATACATATAAAGTCTGGTGGTCATATAACTGTCTTAATGTTAGTCTGTATGGCCGGCGTCTAGGAACATAAAGTATTTATACCAGTCGGAAGCACAAGACATAAACATACTGTCGGTCACCATTACAAACACCATTAATGACTTCGTGTTTCTGATGACCATTGATGTCCAATCACGTGCAGGTGTTTTGTGTGTATATATATACAGTAAAATTGAAAGTGGCCAGAGCTGCAGCACTGAGGAACCTTAGAATCCCCTATACATTTATATGTGGTCTGGGTGAACAGAGGAAAGAAAGAAAAATGTGACGTTTTCCATTCCATCTGATTGACGATTTTGATATTTCATGTGCTTTCCAAAAAGATGTAATATCGAGGCAGCTGTCCAAGGTTAAGTTTGTAAATGGAAACAATTGTGACTATTATTTTATTTCTGTGGTTTGTTAAATGAAGTGAAGGTCGCAAACATTGCAGAAAAATGCCTTCTTTTTTTTTTTAAAGTATGCATATAAATGAATGCTTTCAAGTAGGTAAATATAGATATTATTGAACTGCGAGTTCTCTAAAGGAAGAGGTGAAATAGCCTGACCTTGACTTGCCTCGATATTTAGTAATGGTTTCCGTATTTGTACGATGGTAAACGGAAACAGCCCAAGAAACGCATGAAATAAACCAGCAAAGCCACTAACAATATAAATAAATGTTCCTTTAAACAAATCAAGAACACTAAACACATTAAGCATGGACCCAGAGACTTGTTTAAAAAAATATACTCAAAATTCGCACAGTGTTTTAAATTCAGATTCTACTGATACATAGCCATGCGAGTCTTAATCAAGTAACCCGGATGAGTGTTGTGGCCCATATATCTCGTGACTGTTCCGCATAGGACTAGCTAAGAGTCATCTGTCCGTATATCAAACTGATCTAAAATACAACTATCTGTAGTTCAAAACTTGATTTCTCATGAGAAAGGCAAAATTTTCAACGGAATTCAAATATACGGGACGGAATGATTTTGAATACTAGTACCACCCGCGCATGCGTGAATAACGTTAAGTGGCATTGAAGATGGTACATACACGTGCGATAGGGCAGGATTCAAATTATTGATAATCTGAAGTGAAAATAGCAAAACTTAACGTTTGTTTAAAGATGTTTTGTAGTATTGTCATTTTTTCAAAGGTTTAGATGTGATTTCTACATTGATATAGAATTATTGAAATAAATTTTTATTATTTCTTTTAAATGACCCCTAGCACAAACATCCGTGCATCAAAGGACCCCATTGTAAATAAGCTTTCGGGCTTTCATGGTTTATTCTGAGTATTCATGTATGTATCTTTGTATGTATGTATATACCGAATAAACATTTATTTTTATTTAATTAAAAAGAAAAATGCTTGTTATTGAGCTAATGACCTTTTTGCACTTAAAATTTACTTACGATCTCGATTTGCCTGTTGGTATCAACACAACATAAGCAACAGAAATCAATCATTCCATAAAATAGATACATAATCATGTCTTCTAACAATATAGATATTTATACAAAAGTTTAATGCTAGTAGGTTAGAAATAAGTATTGACTATTTTTATATACGGAGGAAGTCGTCATATTGAATTTGATAGTTTAAAAGAACATATTAGGAGTATTGTATATTTTTAAAAACTGCACAAAAATTCCAAAGTTTTGCATTAACATTTAAGATGGAGCTTTAAAAATTATGGGTTATAGATGGACTTATTTTCTAATTATTGGCCAAGGTACAAAAATTTGGGGAAACTAATTTAACTTTTTTTAAATCAAAGATCCGTTTGAAAAAATAAATTCCAAAGTATTACATTAACATTTCAAAATGGAGCTTTAAAACGAAGGAATTATAGATTATTGACCCAAATACTAGCTTTCGGGTAGACGTTTTTAAGAATTGGAGTTCTGTTTGGAAAAATATATCAACCAAATCAATGAATTTATAACATTTGGAATAGTTCCAAGTCTCTACTACTGGCATCATAAATTCCAAAATTGAAATACACGTCTAATGGTATAAATATCAACCAAATATTGTATAAAACAGAAACCGTAAAATCGTGCAGATTTAGAACATTGCGATTAAATAATCCGGATCCTCCACCTCAAAATGTTGTCGTTTCAAAGCTCTTTCAAAATTTGAATCGATATATTTTTTCAACTGCGTAGGTTTAAGCAATAAATGTATAATATTTGGACCAATGAAATATGTATAGAACCATTTCCTACAGATTTAGCATCCTGCGCAATTGTGCTCAACAGTTGAAGAGCTATTAAAGTACATCTAATTCAGAATACTAAATATGGGCGTGTATAGCTGCTGACACCACCCACCCCCTCAACCTGTAGATTTTATAACTGAAAGACTTACGGGAAATGTGTTTTTATATAATGATTATATTTTAATAAAATTTGTAAAACATACAGAATTCAGGACGCAGATTTAGACTTGCGCAATGCGTGAGCTCTACGGCCCCACCCCCTTTTCTAACATTCGGGATTTAGGTGCACATTACTGTGAATTTGCTAACTTTTTAATGGTTTTTCAAAATAGTTTCTAAAATGAAGAAAATCTTAATTAGCTCCTTTTTTTTAATTCTTATATTTTAACAAAAATTAGTATACAGACCTACAACTAAGCAACTACGAAGGGTTGCTAACCCCCACCCCCTTTCCACAGAAACTTTTAGAAGATGTTTATTTGATGTAAACTTCGATGTTGCTTTCTTCTGATAAAATGGATCCACCACTACATTGACGTTGCTATGAGCAATACAGGAACACCGTACGAGTCTGCACACTGTAAGATTTTGTACACTGTTTTACAAACATTAATCAACCCTCGCACCAGGACTGAATCTGGTGTTTTTATTTTAACTAACAGGCTTTTCTTCCTGTGATGATGTTTGAATTATTCAATGCACGTGTGGAAAAAGTACAGACAGTCACGTGGGATAATGCGAGGGGGGAAGTCATAATGTACATTATATCATGGTCAAATATAGTAACATAAACATGAATTTTCTATACTTTGTTGTTTTAAAGGATTGCTGGCACCAATAGAAACCTGTCCTACTTCAGTGTTCCAAGAAGATTTAGGTGCACATCACTTTAATGGGGAAAAAAGAATATTAGCTGTGTATCAGGCCTCCTTAAAAATCACAAAGTCCCGAATCCAGTCACTCAACCAGATCGCATTGGTCACACACCAGTGGCCAAATTTAGAATGCAACAGGAGGACCTTGTCTGTAAATAGTTCCTTGATTGTTCGTGGAAGTTAGTGACATATTAACCATGCACGCAGACCACATGGAATGAATTAGAGTCTCTTGGCTGCCCACGGGTTCCGGGACATTTTCTGTGTGGGGAAATCAATGCCAAAAATATATTTATAGATGAATCGTTAACCTTTTGTAGTAGAGAGGTTGCCCACTCAGCAGGTTATCCATGTGGTATCTACTCCACATATTACCCACCCAGCAGAACATCTACTCCACACATTACCCACCCAGCAAAACATCTACTCTACAGGTTATCCACACAGCAGAACATCTACTCTACAGGTTATCCACACAGCAGAACATCTACTCTACAGATTATTCACACAGGATGTTATCCATAACACAAGTTACATGTACCCACTTAACAAATTTGCCACATGGTTGATTTCTAGTACCCTCTCAGCACCTTACCCAAGTAGCAGGTTGACCACACAAAAGATTACCCACTCAGACTGCTGGTCATTTAGAAGCGTGCCCACTCGACAGATTGCCCATCCAGCAGGTTACCCACTTAGCAGTTTACCCATTCAGTAATATGCTTATCTGTAGGTTATCCACTCAGCAAGTTAACTATACATTTGTACCTTGAGCTACCTATTCAGCAGGTTACCCATTCAGCAGGTTGGTTACTTAGAAACTTTTCCACTCAGCGGATTATCCATTCTGTAGATTACTTACTCTGTAGTGTACTCACTCAGCAAATTAACTACTCGTTGAGTTACCCACTCAGCAGGTTCCTCAGCCAGCGAGTTACCTATTCAGCAGGTTACCCACTTAGCAGGTTACTCAGTCAGTAAGTTACCTGTTCAGTAGGTTTCTCACCCCCTTAGCAGGTTAGTCACTTTGCAGGTTACCTATGCAGTGCATGTAGGTAACTCATTCTGCATGTTAGCCACTCAGCAGGTTACCCATTTTAAAGATTACCCTTTCAGCAGGTTTCCTATTCATTAGGTTACTTTGTAGATTAGTCACTTAGCAGGTTACCCATTCAGCAGGTTTCCTATTCATTAGGCTATTTACTCTGTATATTAGTCACTTAGCAGGTTACCCATTCAGCAGGTTTCCTATTCATTAGGTTACTTTGTAGATTAGTCGCTTAGCAGGTTACCCATTCAGCAGGTTTCCTATTCATTAGGTTACTTTGTAGATTAGTCGCTTAGCAGGTTACCCATTCAGCAGGTTTCCTATTCATTAGGTTACTTTGTATATTAGTCGCTTAGCAGGTTATCCATTCAGCAGGTTTGCTATTCATTAGGTTACTTTGTAGATTAGTCGCTTAGCAGGTTACCCATTCAGCAGGTTTCCTATTCATTAGGTTACTTATTCTATAGATTACCCTTTTAACAAGTTAACAACTTAGCCACACGGCAAGTTACCCAGTCAGCAACTTAGCCACTCGTCATATCAAGATTACAATGTGACAGAACATGTATTTTTGCAGGATGTAAACTTATGTACTAGCAACATTGTAGCGAAGATAAATTAATCTACTTCAGGCATCAGGCTTTATGTTCAAATGGTTAAGTCTTTACAAATAAAAGTAAATATACATATTTTAAAATTCTATTTTAACAGCATACATAAATTTTGCATTAATAACTTTTAAAAATTCACCCATCCCCAAAAGGCGGAGGTAAAAAGGGTTAGCAACAAGAATACCGCGAATTTCTGTAATTCTTCACCTTTCAAGGTCAGACAACGCAAGTTACCTCTAACTTTGAAAGTGACAAATAATTAGAAATTGGCAAAAAGACCACTCTTAATCTTTAGAATGGATTTCTGAAACAAACAAGAAATCATTTATCTTTGTAAATTCCCAAATTGCTTTAATTTTGAGGAACTTCGTTTTCTATTTCAAAGACCATAGTTAATTATGGTAAGCTACGAGTTGACTTTGAAATAAAAAAAAAAAAAAAAAAATTAAAAAGGAGATCCGTCTGTCTCACCAAAAACACCTCAATATTTCTTTATGATTTTTAAAATTCTTCAAAAATGTAGACTTTGAAAACATATTTTGCCAAAAAATATTAATAACTTTACTATTAATGCCATATCATACCCCTCAATGTGCTTATAAAGCAAAAAGTTGAGTTGCTATTTTTGTCTTTTTTTTTTTACGAATTATTTTTTATGATTATCATAGGGAGACACCTGGTTCTGTATTTTATAATGTTTATACTGTTCGATGAAGTTTTCTGGATATCTAAATATGTATCAAATCAATCCTTACATTAATTTTACTCGTAAACCATATTATTGGAAGACATGATTATAGTAAATAATTTCATTAAACTAAAATTTCGTAATATTGGAATCAGTTCACATACCTTTTTAAGTTAAAACAAGCTCCAGGGAAAGCGATGAACAGCGCCCTATTTTGTGGGCCTTGTTTATGATTCTCGATAGCCAAGCTATGATTATTTTATACCTGCCCTATTACGACCGTACTAACTTTCTCGTGTAGCTGTCACTTAGGCCATACAACAACAATAAAAGACTGCTTATATATTGAATTCAGGACAATATACACCCATCTTCCATTGTCAGGACTAACTTAATTGTAATTTTATGTAAATTCCTATAATTCATCCTGGACTTTTTTTTTTAGTCATTTCCCTTTCTTCTGTTTAAGCAATATAACAATCACCTAAAAATAATGCACATAACATTTTTTATGTTGGTTTACAGGTATGTGTGAATAATTACGCCAATGACGAGCGGTCCTGTTGAAATAGCAAGGATACCTCAGTGTTATGTCACAATTAAACGTAGATAGCCTTTCCCCGCATTAATTAAACGTAGATAGCCTTTCCCCGCATTAAGTTATCATCATCGATCAATTCCGTTTGTTTACACAAAATGAAATATGGACTCATCAGCGGTCATCCTTTCAAGTTTAATAAACCCATACTTTTTTCTAGAGGTCATTTTAAAACTGGAATTTGTTCTACACACTAAACAAAAGTATAGTAGTTTCAGGAATTCAACCGATATCAGTGTAAGAATTTAGATGTGTGTCACATGGATGACAATATTCGCTACCCCCCCCCCCCCCTCCCCCTTCCTCACACTACTACGATCAAAACGTGGACGAAAACGTGACATAAATATAGCGAGAGAAACGTGGTGAATTATTTACGATCGGAAAGCTCTGCACTCCCACTACGCTAATTCTGAACAAGCGTACAGGGACTGTGGCAAACAAGAAGCGGGGTAAAAAAAAGTCCATTTTAGTTACGCTTCTACCACACACCCACTATAATCTACGATCCCTCTACGCTCATGACGTACGAGAATCAATCCGATTAGATCGCTTTACTAGCGGACCATAGGATCTGATAAGATATCATCAATTCAATTATTGCGCGCAATAATTGAATTGACGCACGCATCAAATTAATGACCCCCCCCCCCCCCCTGCCCCATCAATTAAATATTGATGAGAGCATCAATCCAATTGTTGCGCGCAATAATTGAATTGACGCACGCATCAAATCAATGACCCACCCCCACCCCCACCCCCTGCCCCATAAAAAAAATTGATGAGAGCATCAATCCAATTGTTGCGCGCAATAACTGAATTAATGTGCACATCAATTGAATCGTTGAGAGCAATAACTGATTTAATGCACCCATCATTGTGGCGGAAATTTCGCTCGCAAAAAGTAATTTGGAGCTCGGTATAAATGATTTAATAATCTCTTTAGTTCAATTGAAGAGGACAAAATTTCATATAGTACGAGCATTAATTGAATTGATGCGCGCATGATTTGAATTATTGCTCTCTTCAACTGAATTGTACAGCGCGCATCAATTCAACTGTTGATATCATCAACTCATTTGAGGAGAGCAACGATTTAATTAGATCGCTCATCAATTCAGCAAAATGATGAATGCTAGCAAACTTTCAATTAACTGTATGAAGAGATCTTTGATTGAATTGTTGCACGCATCAAATCAATTGATGATATCTTTAAAAAAAATTTAAAGACATCTTCATTTATTTGAGTTTATGTTAATTTGGCGCTCCATACCAGCGTGAAATGATCGGCAACAGCGTATCGGCATCGTTGTACATTCTTCTTAGGTGTGTGTGTCATCGTCAGTTGTCTCACGTCTCGTTGAGAATTGCTCTTTCATATTGCGAGGTCACCAGCTGTAAGTACCACATTTACACCTATACTTAGCTCTCAGGGCCGTCGCAGTGAGAATTCTTTAATGTGCCAATGCTTAATTGTAGCAAAAACGTGTCGGGGCGCGTTCGACGTAGAAGCATCACAGTACGGTCTTAAGAAGGCATTGCTTGGTTTAAACGCATATACGTTCCTAATCTTTTTTTTTTTTTTTTTTTTTTTTTTTTTTTTTTTTTTTAGATCGCAGCCAAATCGGCAACAGCGTATCAACATCATCGTACATGTTCTATTTATTTATTTTTTTCAGATCGGGGTAATCGGCATGATCTTCGTTATGCTACGATTCGCGGCACGGTTGAATCGTGGTCTTGATCGTAAAATAATGGTGGTGATCGCATCAAAAACTTACCTAATTTTGACGTTAGTCGTTACAATATTGTGTTGATCTTAGAAAAGTTTTTTGACTGTCAAAAAATTGTCTACGACCATTTCAGTCATTATAATCGCATCAGGTCGTATTACATTGTAACAAAGCGCAACATATATCTCATCTATTCGTGCTCCCCACGGAAACGTCTAAACACCTCCTCTTGTTCTCTAAACATCAACATATTGATAAAAAGAAGTCAATATGTCGCTGACTTTAACAATTAAACGACTTTTTAAAACTCAATGAGATTCCATCTTTATGCACTGAACGTCACATTTTCTCGTCTTCGTTGTAGATGAATAGGTGAAGATAACGAACACTGATCAATCAGACAATTTCAAAACTCCCATAAGGAATACAAAATTGAGAGTTGGGCAAACACGGATCCCTGGATATAACAGAGGTGGAATCAGGTGCCTAGGAGGAGTAAGCATCCCCTGTCACTCGGTCACACTCGCCATGAGCCCTATGTCTTGATCAGGTCAACGGAGTAATCTGTAGTCAAAATCAGGGTGCCAAGAACGGCCTAACAACATTTGACTCGATGACAGATTGTATTGGCAAACTAAACTACATCGTTATAAAGACAATAGAATTTGCGAAATGCTGACTTTCAACGACCGTTTGTTTCACGTTCCGTCGAGAATTTTTCACTCATAATAAGACGTCACCAGTTGTAGGTGAAGTACTACAAATTTAGACCCATGCTTAGCGCTCAGAGACGTAGCAGTGAGGTGTTTTTTTTAACCCTGCCAACGCCTGCCACGACACGGGACCTCCGTTTTTAAGGTCATATACGAAAGACCCTTGATCCTCACTTCCAAATATCGAGCGTTTGGCGAAGGAGCAATCACTACCTATGTTAACTTCTTAGGTTTGACGCTGCCATGACATGAGCGGGGCTCGAACTCACGACCTCCCAGTTACGAGGCGAAAACTTTAGCACTGAGCTACCACGACCGGTTGACTTTAAACGAGACTGTTGAACCCCTGTAAAATCAACTCGTTTGTCAGTAACCTTCTTTAATTTAAAAACTTAGCATACGCAGAACAAGCTCTTGTGTATTGAATCACTTGACAGACATAAACACCATATGCAGGTGATAATGGAATATTGCTACATAACTTTGGAAGTTGACGATGAAGAAGTTGAATTCATCCCGTTTGTCATAAAGTTGAGTTGTTAGTTTGCCGTTAGCATCTATGTCCAATAAAACATCTAAGTACGAAGCAGATGTGGAAGACTCTGTAGTGTCTTTTATTTCGAGTTCACTGCGATATATCGAATCGATGTATGAATGAAAATGATTATTGTTAATAGATAAAACGTCGTCGATATATCTAAATGTCGAGTTGAAGGTCACATCTAGAGGTTTTTCTTCTCCTGTAGAAGCTTTTGAATAAATTCTACCTCGTGAGAATATAAGAGCAGGTCAGCTAACAAAGGAGCATAATTCGTGCCCATGGAAATTCTAACAGATTTTTGGAAGACCTGATCACCAAAGACAATGAGGAACTCTAGGATACTTTTATATCAACTTCAGAGTACTTGTGCGTAGAATCAGAGTGGTGTAAACTTATCAAAATAATTTTTTGAATGATTGATCAGTAGGCATGAATATTTCCATTTTAGATAAACCAATATGATGACTTGTAGATTATCGCCAAAAATTAAGACAATAAATTTAATATCGCCCTGGTTATTACAAGACTTTTGAAAGATATGTGTTGTAAGTCGTCGACAAGATGCCAATTTTATGCATCTAAATGAATACTTTTTCACAATATCGTATTACGTGTATTTAATCAACCAAACGACTGAATAAAATGGATTTTAATTACATCGTTTTGAAAACCAAATTGCAACATTCAAAACCGATTTTATTAAGTCGTTTAGTTGATTAAATGGGAAGATATCGCTAAAAACTATTTATTTTGAGCATAAAATTTACATCTTTTCGGCGATTTACAGCAAATATTCTCTTTCAAAAGTCGTGTAATAACCAGGGCGACATTCAGTTTATTGACTTATTTTTTGACGATAGACTACAAGTTATACAGTTGATTTTACTGCAACCATGACGAGAAAAATATGTCGTTCAGTGCATAAAAATGGAAACCTATTGAGTTAAGAAAAAGTCGTTTAATTGTTAAAATCAGCGACATATCGACTTATTGTTAGTAATGTTGACATGACACTTTAAAACGTTTCCGTATATACGGACTAAAACGTGATGATCGCGGTCAATCTTTTCCAAGATAAATACCACGCAATGTTGCGATGTCCCACGATCTGTCACGATTGTTATGATATACAGTAATGCTGCAAATATCACGTTGTCATCAACCTCAACTTCCGCCATTCTCATTGGTTGTGGGATTTACTGTTCACTCTCTAGATCTTTTTAAAAAATAATGAAGCCAATGGTCAGTCGGCCTGTATATATACCCGTCGGGGTCCAATCGTAGCTCAAAATGTGATCACCCTCGATCCTGATCGTGAAAAAAAACCCACATTGCTATCACAAACGTATGTTATCGCACCAGTTCGTAACGTATACAAATCGGGAACACGAATCGTGATGATCGTATGAGATCGAGGTGCATTCGTGAACTTGATCGGGACAATCTTATCAGAATGTATGTGATCGTATCTGAACGATGTTGTTCAGATCGTAACATATCGTGTCAATTTGAAATCTATCGATCATGACCTTACCGCATCGAACCGCAACAAATCGTGTGAGAACTTATTAAGGAGGTACTCTACATCGTCATAATGGCTGATTTCCTTTAAAACATGGATGGAAATATAAATATCAGCAATATCTGTCTATTCATTTCAACAATTCTTGCCTGGCTGAGTAGCTCAGTAGGTTAGCACGTCGACTGCTAAAAGAGAGAAAAAATAGCACGTCGACTGCTGAACTGTAGATCGCGTGTTTGAGTCGAGCAGGGTGTCATAAATTTTTCTCAGATTGCTTTCAACTAAAATTGTATTTTTGACTAAATAAAGTAAGTTTGAAAGTTTTCAATTTCAAAATATTGTTGTACATATCCTCCGCTATTCATCCATATCAAATTTCTCTGGTGTAGCATACCTAATTCGTATCACCTCGTATCAAAATCTGAAATTCCAGAAAACTTTCGCGATTGATCAGCGACTACTGGTCAATCTTAGTGTTCACGGATCGCACGACAGTGGGAACGTAGCATAGGATTGTAGCGCTGTGTGAACTCCGCGTGCCCAAATCGTCTCCTGTATAAGTAAGGGCACACGATTGTCTCCTGCATAAGTAAGGACACACGATTGTGTAACCGGATTATTTGTTTAAGACTTCTTCCAACAAAGTCTTAACCATACTCAACTCGCGTTGGTTTCAAAGTTTATTTCTAACATAAACTCAGCAACATTCAAATACAATACCAGGTTCTATTCTCTTCTCCTTTTGACAAATTTACAAACGTATATATATATGAAATGGGTACGTGATTAACATTATTGACACTAATGCGCTATAATAAACGCAGCTGCAGTAGTGTACATTTTTGGTAACAAAACTGTCCCAACTGCCAATCATTTATGGGTGATGCAGGTACTGGAATAACAGTATCGCGAGTTTTACTCATAAAGGTCGTACAAAACATGGTGACCTTTATGTATTTGTTTGCAATGTGGCTTACATAGTTTCATCAGCTAAAATGACTAAATATGATCAGTGCGATTCCACAGGCCTGCATCACTCACATACATTGTAAATTTAATAATATAATTGGTAATTAAGGCTAATATAATCGATAAAGATAATGTAAGACTAATATAAGTGATAATACAATCAATTCTTAAGGTCATCTGGTTACACTCGTCCCCCTGATAAAAGAAATATTCCAGAAGGGAAGATTTCTTCCATCAAGCGCCCGACAGTGGAAATGACTTTTACTCATTCCTCTAACTTGAGACGATGCCGACCGATGACACACCAGTCGACACGTCTATTTTAAGAGGTAATGGTAAATTACATATTTCCTAAAACGACTTTATTCCGTCTCCGTCGGCTCCGGGAATCAACCAGTGACTAAGATGAATAGTTTTCAAGTCAGTGATCAGAATGGTATAGTCACTTGCATGATCAGGATGTCAACATATCAACCTAATATCCTTAAACAAGATGTGGCCAGGATATTAACACACATATATACCAACATATTATTCATTCATCAACATAGCGTTGTTTCTCAACAAGATGTGACCAGAATTTGGTTCACAAGTATAAAATCAATGTTTATAATGTTCTTGAAACGTGATTCAGGATTCAATAAAGTCAATCGGATAAAACAAAGTGTCCAGGATACAGAAAGCGGCAGTGTTAATATCAAAGCACATATAGTTAATAATGTTCTCAAGCGATAATGTTCCAATATATCACGAACGGCCAGGATCATTCGATCTTCCTTGAATTACTTAGAATCATTCCATGGATAGTCGTTATCATTCCTTACACAAATATTCACAATATGAATTCACAGTTAAACACATCCATTTACGAATCATACATCACCGGTATATGTTGGTCTATGCTCGGATACAAGTTCATTGGTGGCACGGACGGGTAGGTTGCACCTGCCAAGACGCTTATATCATCTTTCAAGTCGCTTGACGTCGTTGCCGAGAGTTCTTTTCGTTCTTGCAGATATCTTTGTGATAACGCATAGTCTGGTCGGTAAGGTTTATCAAGGTTAACACTTTTGTATGTAACTTTCTTGCTAGGTTGTAGCGAGTTTCTCTTTACCTTGCCTTTCGTGTTGGAGATGGAGCTCTTCTGATTTTTTTCATGGAATGTCTCTAAGGGGATCCATTCGATTTTGGCTGGATCCTTTCTTTCAGGTGGACCGTCTCCCTCTTTTCTTTCTCCCTTTGACTTGTTGCATCTTAGACACCCTAACTTACTTAACTTTTTCTTAACCTTATCCCTATTCCTAATTAACTTGCCAATGAGTATCAAAAGAAAGAAACCCATTGAAGCGATGGTTATATAGAACCAAGGGGATCCTACCCAAGGTGAGGTTTTCATAGATACTAATTGTTCCTCTGGCAATTCCGCCAAAAGTGTGTCTATTGGAAATTCTTTTATGTTTTTCAACTTCGGGGGAATTTTATACTTGGTTTTCTGTGGGAATCGTTGATTGAACTGTTCCCATAATGAATTGGTTTGAAGTTCGTTTAAGAAATCCTGAAAGCTGTTTGTCATATTATAATGAGTTTCCTTATTATAATATGGGGGCAAAAGTAACGATCCATGGTGTCCTGAACAACCCAAATCTAAGGTCAGTATGTCAATGGGTGGATTGGTGGTTTTACTCGAAACTTTTTGTCCACATTTTACATTAATAGTTAATGATTGAGATGACATTATTAGCCATTTCCCTTCACGCAGATTTCTTGCGTCTGGGTCAGCAGAACTAGTTTCTACAGAAATAGAACAGAATTTGTCAATTCCTTCCCTAATGTTTTGAAATAATTGCACGACACAGGCTTTTGAAGTAGCAACGGGGTAAAATGGTTTTTCGATAGGACAGAAATTACCATGCTGTTTCTCGCAATTCTGCAGTCCGACACTAGACAACGCAGTGTAGGTGTCATGAACATCATCAATAGCAAGAGCGGCGAGATTTAAATCAAATTTCGCTAGAAGATCAGTTTGGTTTGTTTTCAAATTTGGCACGGGTAGGTTATGAATCTTAAACAATTCAAGTCTCTTATTTGCTGTCAAAAGAGGTATGGATAATACAATTATTAAATGATCACTTTCTAAAAGTCATTTTATGATAATATAGATACATGAATACTTTTAGCAGTTTGGATATATAATGCAAAGCGTGCTCGGAACTTTAATTTGTGTTCATTTTTACGATTATTTACAACTCTCCGATGGGGACACAAGTATCAATATCCCAGGCCTCATTGATAAGGTTTGGTGATAATTGTCTATTATCTTCTTCAACGTTTTCGTCGCTGACATTTTCATTATCTGAGTCGGGATCGCCTTCATCGGGCACCGATTCGTCACTCTCGTCTAGTGACCTTTCCATCGTTACACGTAATTGTCCTTTTATAACTAACCTTGCGTAACTTTCTTCATCATTTACATCAATATACGCCTCTTCATATTCAATTTGAAAATATCTTATAATATTTCCCGTACGAAATTTGACCCGTAAATTATCTAGGTCCGGCATATCCAAACCCACCAATTGGCCCGAAACTTCATTTTGTTGGTGCCCCATCTGTAATGTAAGAATCAATTTCTTACTACCTCCTATCTTAGGTATTTCTACCTATCTTAACTGATTATAATAATAACTTAGTCATAGAGGTAAACAATTCTACCATCTTTTCTCTCTCTTTTAATTTTGTTTTTCTCGGTACTGGAATAGGTTGCTTTCTAGGCAACCGGGGCAAAGGAATTGGGGTATCTTTTTTACTGAAGCCTCGACCTACTGATGCTACCGCATCTATTTCCATATCTTCATCTAGGGGTTCTTGTTTGGGGGACTGTTCGTCTGCAACCAGAAACTCTCGTCTCTCACTATCTGATTCATAGTCAACGTCCGTCTCGTCGCTATCGGAGTTAGTTTTTGTAGGTTTTTGATCCATAATCTTCTTTGCACGTAATCGTCTCTGTAATTCGGCCAATGGTATATCTTTCTCATCATCTGAATCCTCTCTTTCTTTCTGCTTATGGCGTATTTCACGTCCAAGAGGTTCAAGGATTTCTTCTTCCTCTGACGACTCCTCGTCTGTTGGTGGTACCACGTAATTTGTTTTTCTCATTGGTCGGTCTGATTCATTGCTGATATGGCTCGGCCACTGCGCCAAGTCAGCCAATCTCAATTGCCGGGCATGACACTTGGTAGTCGTTCCTGTTAATTGATCTTTCACAACAAAACTGACTGGTCCTGTCTGTTTTATAATTCTGTAGTAAGGTAGCCATTTCTTATCCAGCTTGTTTTTTCTTCTATTGTTCTTTAAGTATACTGGATCTCCTACCTGTAATGGAATGTCTTCACTTTTCTTGTCGGCTTGTTCTTTTTGTTTTCTTTTAGATATCTTCATATTCCGATGAACCAACAAGAAGGCTTTATGTTGTTCTTGTAGGATGATCGTATGTTGTTCTTCTCCATTGTATCGTCTTCTTGGCTTCAACAAAGTGTCTAATGGGAGTACTACATCACGATTGTACAATAGGTAGTATGGTGAAAACTTTGATGACGCATTTGGGTGAAATCTTATAGCAGCTAAAGTTTGATTTAAATAAATGTCCCATGTTTGAACATCATTCACAATCTTCTTAGCCATAACGTCATGAAGAGTGCGATGAAATCTTTCTACCTTTCCATTTCCTTGTGGGCTGTAATATGACGTTGTGATATGATCTATATTCAATTCTTTTAGGGTCTCATCTACAGCTTTGTTGACGTTTTCTGTTCCATTATCCGTTAGAATTTGTAACGGACAACCGAATCTGGGGTATATTTCTTCTAAGATGAGATGGACAATGTCATCCGCGGACTTGTCAGGAACTGGGAATGCTTCTGGCCAACCAGAATAAATGTCAATAAATGAAATGATGTACTTGTTCCCAGATAGAGTTGTTGGATATGGACCTGATAAGTCTAGTCCTACCTTAACGAAAGGAAAGGGAGGTATGTCTGTTTCTTGGAGTGGGGGTTGAGTTTTCTTACCACTGCGAGTTTGGCAGACCACACATCCTTCTACATACGTATGCAACCTTTTGTACAAATTTGGCATGTAATATTTAGATCTAATTGCATCATATGTCTTATCTACACCCATATGACCAAGTCCATCATGATACTGTTGGACTACCAAAGACTCTAATTCTCTCGGAACATATAGTCTTAACCGTGGAGACTCCGAGTCTCCATCCGAAAGATAATACATAAGACCTTCTATTTCAAGAAATTTCTTTTCTTCTGTGACCGTTGCTGTACCTTTGGTTAATTTATTCCTTAATTTCCTAATCTGAACATCATTCTTTTGAGCCTCTTGTATGTTAATTTCTTTGGGAAGATCTAGAAACGGTTTAATTAACTCATCTTTTTGTTTGACCTGACATCCGGCCAATTTCTTTGGTGAAAGTGCAAAGGCGTTTGAGTTAAGGACATTTACTTCAAAGAAGTTGTCCTTGCAATCAGGCTCATCGTCATTCGATTCTTCCTCTAGCTCATTTTTTTTAATACTAGTGGGTAGTCTAGAAAGAAGATCAGCACAACAGTTATATCTACCTTCTATATATTCTACCTTGCAGTTATATCCAGCTATGCTCAGAGCCCACAGCTGTATCTTTTTATTTTGCATTGGCGAATCTAAAATGTACTTAAGAGGTTTGTGATCAGTTCTTATCACAAATTCTGCATTGTGCAGGTAATGGTCAAGTTTTTGAAGAGCATAGTGGATAGCATAAGCTTCTTTCTCTATTGTAGGCCATTTCTTCTGGGTTTTGCTTAACTTGTGTGATAGATAGTAGATGGGTTTTTCTTCACCTTCATCAGTTTGTTGGGTGAGACAAGCACCGACACACTCATCACTAGCATCCGTATATAAGACATAAGGTTTGTTTATATCGGGATATGTCAGTAGTGGAACTACTGTAAGACTCTTTTTCAAGTAGTCAAAGGCTCTCTGACATGTTTCCGACCACCTGAATTTAGCATATTTTCTAGTTAAGTCAATAAGGGGTTCAGCTATATGTGAGAAATTTGGAATAAAACGTCTATAGTAACTACACTTACCGATAAAGCCTCTAATTTCTCTTACAGAAGTTGGTGCTGGTAATTGTCGAATCGCAGCTACTTTCTTAGGATCTGGTTTAACTCCTTTTTCATTAATTATAAAGCCTAAATATTCTGTTTGTTCTTGGAAGAAGCTACATTTCTTAAGTTTCAATTTTAGACCGTGTTTCCTGAGACGATCGAACACTTCTTGTATATGTTCAAGATGTTTCTCTGCTGTCTCAGAAAATATCAAAATGTCATCAAGGTAGGCTATCGAAAAATCTTCCTTACCTTGAAGAACTATATTCATTAGTTCTTGAAATACCGCTGGGGCATTACTCAGGCCAAAAGGCATTCTGTTAAACTGAAACAGGCCTTTGTGACAGGCGAATGCCGTCTTTTCCTTACTTTTTTCGTCTAACTGAACTTGCCAATATCCGCTTTTAAGATCTAAAGCAGTAAAATACCTTGCTTTTCCTAATAGACATAGAATGTCATCTATTAGAGGCAATGGAAAAGATACTGGTTTGACTATCTTGTTCAAAGTCCGAAAATCTACACACATTCTATCTGACCCATCCTTTTTCTTGACCACTACTAAAGGAAATGACCAAGGGGATTGAGATCTATCAATAATTTTGGCATCTAACATTTCCTTTACTGCTTTGTCTATGATTTGTCTTTTATTCAGAGGAACTCTGTAGGGTCTATTTTTAATAGGATCGTGGTCCCCAGTGTCAATAGACATTTTAACAGTGTTAGTAAGACCCAAGTCACTATCCTTCTTTGCGAAAAGGTCTTTATTTCTTCTGATTATACTTTTGATTGAAGTTTCGAATTTCCGTGGTACATTGATCTTTTCGTCCTCGCTTGTATCGTTCTGAATCTCGCAGATCTCGGTAGTTTCAGTTGGGGTCACTCTACCCACAATGTGACCTCGGGGAATCTTGTAATGCCTGTTTGATTGATTCACTATAATAATTGGGATATTTCGGGATTGTCTAACGGCGCACACTGAGTCCTTGATATACACACCAGGGTCATCCAGTAAACATTCATTATCAATGTTATGAACTTCCACAAAATCTATTTGTTCAATAGGGAAATTATTGTTCACCTTCCCTCTGCACACTGTTACAGTGTTGGGTTTTATGGTCAATTTCTTGGTGGTTCTTACAATGGAGGAAATATGTATGTCCTCTTTGAGTTCCGTATAGGTTTTCCCATATATACGCATTAGGCCAAGATCAAAATAGAGACGAACACTGTATCTCGTCATCCAATCACGTCCAAGTATCATGTTTCGGTTGAGTCCGTCTGTCACGTAAAATTTCTGTGTCATGTCAAGTCCACTGATTCTAAAGGTCAATTCTACTTAACCTATTGAGGTTAAAGAGTTTCCGTTTGCAGCTTGCAGAAAAGGAATATCCTTTCTATTTATTCGGGGTTGAAAAGGGAGACTATCAAACATTCTCTTGCTAACTAAGGATACCGCGGCTCCGGTATCTATTAATGCTCTGAAACGATTTTTCCCTATCTTTAAAATACAAGAACTAGGATTATTTGTAAGATTTATGTCATAAGTAGGTCTATTATTACGTCTTCCTAACGGCTTCTTATAGGAGGACCGTCCTAGTTTTCCTGATTAGATCTATGACGGAAGTTTTGTTTGGGTTCGGATTCATTTTGTTCAGACCAACGATCTGGTGCCCTCTCTCTCGTTCGATACTTTTCGTCATTTCGCCAACGACTTCGACTAATTCTCCGTTGACAGTCGGCTTTCACGTGACCGTACTCGTGACAACGCCAGCATTGAATATTATTTTTGTTACTATCTGGGGTCACTGAATTGACTGTTTTCGAATATTTGAAAGGTTGTTGTTTTTGAGACTTTGAGGATTGGTTAGTAGAGCATTTATTTGCTTTATGTCCCTTTTTCTTACATTTATAACACTGAATACCTCGATAGTGATCTACCTCCATGGGTTCTTCATACCGAGAAGTATACGGGGCTTGACCAAAATTCTGAGCCATGAAATGAGGGGTAGTGTCAAAACGTGCTTCATTCAGTGGTTCAGTTGACTTAGTGGTATCTGCGCTGCGTAAATTCAATCTCTTTCTAAGATTTTGTTCCTTCATAGCTACTTCTACCGCAGATTCTAAATTTCTAGGATTTTCTCTTAAGATTTTCATCCTAAGGTAGTCATATGCTATGCCATCACAGAAGATGTCTACTAATTGCTGTTGAATTAGCGGATCCGCCATTCTTTCAGAATCATATGCATCCTCTGCAATTTGTAGCAAACGCTCCGCGAACAACTGTACACTCTCATTGTCAGATTGTCGGGTCCTCCGCATAACTGCGAGCGCATGCTGTGAATCTGTTATTTCAGAGAATCTATTCTTAAGCAATTTCTTTAAATCATTCCAACTTGGAACGCTCTCTAACGCCTCTGTTTCATCTAAATATCTTTTGATAAAATCTCCTACTGACCCTTTACAAGTCATATATGCGAGAGTAGGAACTTCATTGTTCTGTTTTCCTGACATGAGGGCATATTTCTCTACTTCTTTGACCCATTGCTTAAATTTTCTGGGATCCCCCTCAAATGGTGTTACTACTGATGATAGAGGTATAGATAACGCGGCAGTCATTGCCTTAATCTGATTAATGAAAAATGCCTTATCATCGTCATCCTGACGCCTAGCTTGGGTGTATGTGGACATTGGATCACCGGGACAAGTCTGAGAGGATGGGGCCTCTGTTATACGTAAAGAAGGTATTTCTGATTGTTGTTTCTCTCCCATTTTATTATTTTGATTTAACTGAGTATCCCCAAACTTTTCTGTTAATTCATCTAGTGCTTTACTAAAGGCTTCTCTATCAAGAGACATACTAAGACCATGCTAAGATGCTCTTAAGTCAGAAGGTAAAGTTCTGAAGGAAAACGTTCCTACCTTAACTGCAATTGTTTTTAAAAGTCTGCTTCCTGTCCTGTCCTTACTCTGCTTCCGTAATCCTGGTCAAGACGGCACCAAAAATAATCCCTATGTAACCGGATTATTTGTTTAAGACTTCTTCCAACAAAGTCTTAACCATACTCAACTCGCGTTGGTTTCAAAGTTTATTTCTAACATAAACTCAGCAACATTCAAATACAATACCAGGTTCTATTCTCTTCTCCTTTTGACAAATTTACAAACGTATATATATATGAAATGGGTACGTGATTAACATTATTGACACTAATGCGCTATAATAAACGCAGCTGCAGTAGTGAACATTTTTGGTAACAAAACTGTCCCAACTGCCAATCATTTATGGGTGATGCAGGTACTGGAATAACAGTATCGCGAGTTTTACTCATAAAGGTCGTACAAAACATGGTGACCTTTATGTATTTGTTTGCAATGTGGCTTACATAGTTTCATCAGCTAAAATGACTAAATATGATCAGTGCGATTCCACAGGCCTGCATCACTCACATACATTGTAAATTTAATAATATAATTGGTAATTAAGGCTAATATAATCGATAAAGATAATGTAAGACTAATATAAGTGATAATACAATCAATTCTTAAGGTCATCTGGTTACAATTGTCTCCTGTATAAGTAAGGGCACACGATTTGGTTTTTGAAATACTATATCAACGTTAAAAACTACCATCACATAAGGCATATTCAGTGATAATTTCCCTTTATTTATATATATATATATATATATATATATATATATATATATATTAAACAAACAGTTTCAGGACAACACATAATTTTCAATGGCATTGAGTGAACAAAGTGTACATAATCTTTGAGATCTTATTTTGTTATCAAACCTGTCAATTGTTACCAATTTATTTAAATCATGATTTGATAATCTTATCTTTGTAAGTATTGTTTTAAATAATTAGTTTCTATAGACTTTGTTAGATAAATATGAATTATAAATTTATTTACTAGGTACAGATAATGTTGTCCTTTTGAGAATCAGGTACAGACGAAAGAATATTTTGTCTATAGACACCAGTTAACCTATGTTCAATTAAGAAATAAGGTATCATTTTAAAATATCTATCGGGATATAAGAACGGGTTGAAAAAGATGGAAAATATTATCACGTACCAACCCGTATTTATATCCCGATAGATATTTTAAAATGATACCTTATTACTTATATTTGCAGTTTTGATCGATAACCATTGCTGAATTGTGTGAACAACACGTTTCCGTATATTTCACATTGTTGACCTACATAGCGCTTCGTTCAAAGTGACAAAAACATAAAACAAAGTTCCATCAAATGAAGAACTGTTTTAATTATGAAGACGCTGAAAAACAATTTATTTAATATACTCTGAAGACCTTCCTTTGACTCTGCCATCAAATCCGTGTAGTCAGCATACATCTAAAGAAACAATGCTAGAGCTCTTAGTCGGGTTGGTTCACATATATGCTTGAAATAAACTCACCTTCAAAATCATTGATGTAGAGAGAAAATAGGAAAGGAGACAATGCTTCCCCTTGCATTACACCATTTGTGGAGAAGAAGAAATCAGACTTAAACCTAACACATGACTTGACTTCACTGTAAAGTTGTCAAATAACATTCATTATACTGAAGAAGAAGATATCCCCGGTCTTTTATTACTTATTGATTTTGAAAAAACCTTTGATACTTTATCATGGAATTTTATACAAAAAACTTTAAACTTCTTCAACTTTGGTCCTTCCATTAGAACACGGGTTAAACTCTTCTACACAAATATAACATCAACAATTAACCAAGGTGGCAACCTATATGATGTCTTTGATATTCAAAGAGGTTGTAGACAAGGGGATCCTTTATCTCCGTTTGTATTTTTTGATATGTGAAGAGATTTTGGCAATAAAAATAAGAAAAATAAAAAAAGTAATGGCATAACGGTTGGTAATGTAGAGGGGGAAAAATCCCAACTTGCTGATGACACGTCAATTATTCTTGATGGTAGTGAAGAAAGTCTTTCAGAAACTCTTAAAACTTAACATGCTTTCTCAGAAATGTCTGGACTATGTATGAATTACACAAAAACTCAAACAGTATGGATTGGCTCAAAAAGATACAGTAACGACGTTCTTATTCCCAACAGTAAATCTAATTGGAGTACTACTAAATTCACTTTACTAAGAATACATTTTGATGTCGACTTGCAAATTGTACCTAAATTAAATTATGATCCAAAATTAGTAAAAATCAAATATATGCTAAATCAATGGAGAAGAGATATTTAACTCCCATTAGCAAGATGACATTTATTAAAACATTAGTGTTACCATTGTTGAATCATATCCTGATGCCCATCCCTAACCCATCTATTGCCTATTGTAAAGAATTAGAAAAGCTTTTTTTCTCCTTTGTGTGGGGTTGTTCAAACCACAGGGTAAAGAAGGATGTACTTGACAAGAAATATGAGGATGGTCTAAACATGATAAATCTAAAATCATTTATAGCTTCAATGAAATTGTTTTGGGTAAGACATCTTATCTCTACAAATATGGGTTGAGTAATTTCATATCAAACTTTAACCTAAATAAATTCACATCCTGTGGGATTGAATACACTAATCTACTTTTAAAGTCATTAAAAACAAATTTTGGATAGATGTGTTCAAGGCTTGGATCGAATTACAGAACACTTGTACTGAGTCTAATGTTACTGCAGATCCACCTTTGTTTTACAACCCTATGATCCATATTAACAAGAAAATGTATTTTAATAAACATTTATTCGACAATAATATCAAACACATTAATGATATTATTGACGAAGATGGTACTTTTTTTAGCTATGAAACTTTTAGTGCTACTTAACCAAATGTAAAAATTAACTTCTTGGAATATGCCAGTATTATCCATGCTATAAAAACTTGGATTAAGCAGTCAGGTACAGACACTAACTTTAAAATATTACCAAATCCTTTTATTAGAAGAAACATTTACAATGTACTGAAGTGTAAAAAATCAAAGGTTTTTTAAAATGATTTTTAAACAAAAAACTCTTCAGTGACTGCAGGTACAATAAGATGGAAACAGCTTTTGGATATTGATAACAGAGAATGGAAAATTTTCAATATACTACCTTTTAAAATAACTAAATACTGCAAACTCCAATGGTTTCAATACAGAATAAATAACAGAATTTTAACAACAAATTAGTTTTTATTCAAAATTTAAAAAGTAAATTGTAAAATATGTAGGTTTTGTCATATTGAGGAAGAGACAATAGAACATATACTGTGGGAATGTGATTGTGTTCAAGCATTCCTAGATGAGTTTCAACTTTACATAGAAGATAAAACAAACTTTCATATAGTTTTTACCAAAAAATATTTTATTTTAGGTACTCCTGGTAAAAAGTTTTGTATGCAAAATACTCTTATCCTATATTTATACAGCAAAATGTACTGAGAAATCATTGAACATTCGTTTTGATATATCCTACTTAAAACTCTTTTTTGAAACACAAAAATTCCTATTTTACAAAAATGGTGATAGCGAAAAATTTGATACCCATTGGAACATGAAACCTGATATTTCCTTAACTCTCTCTCTCTCTCTCTCTCTCTCTCTCTCTCTCTCTCTCTCTCTCTCTCTCTCACATATAAAAAACTTATCTGTATTTCTACATGGTCCTTGGTATGCATATATTGAACATGTATTATGATATATACAGATTGTTTACAGTAATGAAAATTAAATAATTTTTTTTTAAAAAAAACAGTTTTCCCGTGACACCACTTTTGGTTGATTTGTAGAACAACTTGTTCCTAATAACTCTATCAGATGCCTTTATGTAATCTACAAAGCAACAGTATAGTTTCTGCCCCTTGCTAAGATATTGGGAAATTAGTCCATGCAAAGCAAAAATAGCATCAGTTGTACCAAACCCTGGTTTAAAACCAGACTGTGCGTCAGATACAATATCATTTTCTGAAGACCATTCCATCAATCTTTTATCTAAAACTGTAGTGAAAATCTTAGCTAAATTGCTTATCAGAGTTATCCCCCTGTAGGTACATTTCCCCTTTCGTAAACACACCTGTGTTCGTAAATCGGTATGGTAATTCCAGAAGACCAAGTTTTAGGAAATTCCCCACAATCTACAATTTTACAATAAGTGGCTTTAAAATGTCTTTGAATTTCATGAAATACATTAATTCAATAAATTATCTATTAAACCCTGTAGCTTTTCTACCTTTCAAACTTTTTAATACTCGTCAAGTTCAGGAAAAACTGTATCACTAACAACCTAAATTATCGCTGAATGAATTAGGTTCATTGTAACCATTACAAACATCCTTAAAATGCTGAAAAAAGTCGTAAGTTGCAAGATTACTCCTATTAAACATTTTACCCTTGAATATCTTGTAAAACTCCCTTGGGTTATTGTCACGTAAGTAATCAAGCCGATTTCCTTCGCATCTCATATACACTGTATCGCTGTTTTAAATGCACACATTTTGTAATCTTTCCTTACACGAATTAAATTATCCTTATTGGTCATATTTATAGTGTACGTAAAGCATTACGGTAATTAGTATATAAATGTTCACATCTATTATCAAACCAAGTTTTAATTTTACTCTTTGCCGAAATATCTTTATCTTAAACACTACAAACCCTACTACAACATTATGTGTTGGAAACAGTATTGAGTATTTCTGTAAATTCATCGACGCAACTATCAATACACCTATTTGGACTTTCAAGGCTTTCAAGAATTTTATATATATCAGGTATTCGATGTTCTAGATCTCTCAATTCAGCTTATTTCTACGGTGGTATATTAAGGACACAGAATTTTTATTTTTTCAAAGATACTAGGCAAAAATTATCTCGTGTGCACGACATAATATCTCGTGCGCAATACATAATATCTCGTGCGCACGACTTATTATCTCGTGCGCACGACATAATATCTCGTGCGCACGACTTATTATCTCGTGCGCACGACATAATATCTCGTGCGCACGACATAATATCTCGTGCGCACGACATAATATCTCGTGTGCACGACTTATTATCTCGTGCGCACGACTTATTATCTAGTGCGCACGACATAATATCTCGTGCGCACGACTTATTATCTCGTGCGCACGACATAATATCTCGTGCACACGACATAATATCTCGTGCGCACGACATAATATCTCGTGCGCATGACTTATTAACTGTTGATTCATGCAAAAATCGGGAAAGGGGGGGGGGGCACTTTACTACTTCTTCAGCATCATATGTATGACGTTTCCTAATTATAATAACTTTACAGGGGTTCATGTTTTCCAGGGGGATCCAATGTCATTTTTTCGTTACTTTACTATGTACATTTGATAACTTCGCAAATTCCAGGGGAGGGGGAGGGGGTCCGAACCCCCGGACCCCCCCCCCCTCTAGATCCGCACATGGCCTGAATCATTCAAATGGTTTTTTTTCTTTTTTTATTTGGGAGTTTTTTTTTTAATGCATACAGTGTTGGACTTGTCTAATACACCATTTATAGGCGGATTCAGGAATTACTAAAGAGGGCATGCTTTGTACACGGACACAATAGATATGTCGAAGTTCAAATTTTATTAGAATACAAATTGGATGTTTGTGAATGCTAAGATATTAATGGTAGGTACATCGACAGGGATGTTAGGACAACGAACACCAATGGACGGGTGTTCCCCTTCTAATACGAAGAAAAATAAATATTTTTCATTCATAATTTCTGGCGTTTTGGGCAATAATTTCTTAATTAATCGCTTTTTTCTTTGTAAGATAACAACTAAGATAATCCCCCTCTTCGTAAATTTATGGAAAATACCAAGAAAATTATGTAAATAATGCTAATCTTATGAGTGTTCTGTAGAAGCAATGACGATAGGATGTACCAAGAAGTGTTTTTTTTTTTTTAAAAAGCGGTTTCGAAAGATGATGACAATATGGGAGCGATGTTTACATAGGGAAGTCTTAATATGATTGAATGGCGTACATGTAATAATGGAATATTATAATACATCTGTAAAATGTGAAAATAGCTTAAGTTTTCACGTTTTGCATATAGTTTACAATGTATTTTTTAGTTTATGTATGTAGACTTTGTAGCATCTCTTTCGAAAAAGCGAAAATGACTCCTGATTTTTTTTTTAAACTACACACACACTTTGCTGATTTTCATCAATGATTTTCGTATTTCTCGCGAGGACTTCTTTCACAGTTGGATTAATAACCCGTTGATCTTTTTTAACATGTGGTATTTTTTTTATTCAAGAAATTGGGCCTATCCCAAGAGACCTCCACCTTCTGGATCCAACAATGATCATTGCATATCTGGAAGTCGTCCGACTGAGGGGAGCTATTCCAATCTAATTGCTAGTACCTTTCTCTCTGTGATTGTCCATTTCATATTTTCGATTTCACCTACATAACCGTTAGACCAGTCAGTTTCGATCTAATTTGGTACATGCAATTTGTCCTCAGTAACTAAACATTAATACCTTCTTGATAACAGTATGCTGGTGCTCTTATGCATTTGCATGCATAGGCGTAGCTTGGGTTCGAATATTACCGAGGCAGGGGGTCTGGGGGGCTGCGCCCCCAGAAGCTATCGACATTTTAACAACGTAAAAAGTGGTTTTTTTTACCGAGGCAGCTGCCTCGGTTGCCTCAATGGAAGCTACGCCACTGGCATGTTTACATGCAGGTTTTCCCCATTCATTGTGTGAGAGAGAGTGTGTGTGTGTGTTAAAAACTGCGCTGAATATGGTGTATATGAACAAGGTAATTATACTTGTGTTGTATACTTTCAATTTATAATACGGTCACAAGAGGAAATTACATCATCGTTATGTGGAAACTTTACAGCCACATACAATTTAAGTAGAAACAGTGAGAAATGACCAGTGACCCAGGAGCAGGATTGGCCAATAATGGCTTATAAAAATTGATTACAAGTTATTGGTATTTATTGAAATCGTTTGAATTGGGTAAGCATTGTATATAATTCCTATAAAAACCTTCGTTGGAAACCCACGGGCAGTCTCGCACACGTGAGCCAACACATTGAACTTTTCTCATTTTAATGAATTATCCACCAATGAGAAAGTGAAACTCGGTATGAAAACGAAGATCATGTTATGAAAAAAAAGCAGTTGTTTAAGATAAATCCGTAAGAATTAACACGATTGGAGAAATTTCCTTCACAAAAGTGTGAAGAAGCCAATCGGATTAGAGCATAAATTAATCATAAGAACAAGAAAAATTTAATGAGTTGGCTCACGGTCAGTAAGCATGTGCGAGACTGCCCTAAGGATAGCGGCAAGATGAAACCTTGCATCGCCTTTTATCTTTTCTTCAATTTGAAGCCCTATGACAACTTATTAATTTCACTTCCTTTCATATTTCTTTTTTTATACTAGTATCTCTTGATATCGATAAAAATCTCATAAACACGTATGATATCAGTCTGCAATTATCCATAACGCACTATCTATCAATCACTTAAACAATTTTATTGATACATTGGCTGATTTAATTCTATATCAGTACAACAACCTCCACAGTTTTTCTTTTAGTTTTCCATACAGTTCCCGGCCAGATGAAGCACAGTCTGGCATTTGCCAACCATTTTCTACCATCAGAATGCGACAAATGCTATCGAAATCCGGATCATTTGTATTTAAATTAGGGTGGTTAAAAGTACACTCATTTTTGCATGCATTTAAAAACCGATCATTAGACAGCCACAAATAATCCCTGGTGCCGTAATCTTCTGGTGACGTGTACATTATAACTGGACGTCCATGGAGTACGTGCTCGTTTCTTGACCTTCGAATCGGATGCAAATTCAAAAGAAGCTGGATGTCGTTCAATTCCCTCTGATAAAAACACATAAGAATACGAGATAATAAGTCGTGCGCACGAGATAATAAGTCGTGCGCACGAGATAATAAGTCGTGCGCACGAGATATTATGTCGTGCACACGAGATATTATGTCGTGCGCACGAGATAATAAGTCGTGCGCACGAGATATTATGTCGTGCGCACGAGATAATAAGTCGTGCGCACGAGATATTATGTCGTGCGCACGAGATATTATGTCGTGCGCACGAGATAATAAGTCGTGCACACGAGATATTATGTCGTGCGCACGAGATAATTTTTGCCTAGTATATTTGAAAACAAAAAATTCTGTGTCCTAAATATACCACCGTATATTTCTCTTCGTTCCATTGAAAAATGTTACGAGTAACAGCACGGACGGTGTTCGGAGGACAAGGTGGAGCATCGTCGCAAGCCACGCCTACTGTCTCCGCTTACACTACGTCAAATGCCGTGGCTGTATAATCTAATGTCTGTCGTCGTTGTCTTCGACGTAAACTTTTCACATTTTCATCTCCTTCTACAGAACCACTGGGCCAATTTTAATCAAACTTGATATAAATCATCCTTAGGTGAAGGGGATTCAAGTTGTCCAAATCAAGGGCCATGATCCCTTCAAAGGGGAGATAATCGCAACAATGCAAAAATAGGGTATCTTCAAAGTCATTTAAAAATCTTCTTCTGAAGAACCACTGGACCAGAAAAGCTTAAATTTACCTGAAATCTTCTATACAAAGTGGAGATTCAAGTTTGTAAAAATCATGACCCCTGGGGGTAGAGTGGGGCCACAATAGGAGATGATTTTTTACATACGAATGTATAGGGAACCAAACTTGGCACAAAGCATCCTTAGGTGAAATTTGTTGATTTGAAAGGCCAGACCCGTCTATAGGGGCATATGATAATTAATTAATTTGTAGTCAAGTTTAATAATCAAGTTTGATAATTAATGAATTTTTAGTCGTTTTTTTTAAAAGTTTTTTTTTTCTGAACCATGCTGCTTGTACATTTATATAAATGATAGTTTTGCTCAAGTTTGTAAATTGCTAGGAATTGCGGTTCAGGTGAGCGATATTGCCGATAGGCCTCTTGTTGATTTAGGGCTTTATGCCAATCTAACTTTTTTCCTGAGGATTGCTGGATAGTATTGAAACAATGATTGGGGAGTTGTTTACCTCCAGAAAGTTTTTGGTTAACAACAACACTGTTGAATTCTGGGGTAGACACATTCTCTTCCATATAGTTATCGGTCCTTTCTCTCCCTTATATAAGGGAGAGAAAGGACCGATAACTGTCCGAGAATTGTCATTGACAAGCTTTAGTTGTTTCCCTTGTATGCGAAGGGATGACCTGAAATTCTGTCAGACCAATGTCATTTTGTAAATAAAAAGATTGATATTCGATTCACAATGACGGGGTTAAATTAGGCAGAGCAAAGTCAGTAAAAATGTTCACAGGAATCCGAGATAGGCCATCTTCGCTAGCCAAGGGTGACGCTCCGTGTTGTTTCTCTTTTCAATTATTTCCATACAATATGTGGGTCATTATTGAGCGGCAACTTCTCATGAAGTATAGGATCTACACCAAAACATTCTGGATTATCGCAATCTAGCAAAGACCAGATACCGCGTGAGAAACTCAGGTAGGCGCCTCTGATGTTTTATCTGATAAGTATCAATTGATTCTTATAATATCTCGCTTTTTGATTACTGCTAGAGACCCCAAAATAGCGCTATATCTAGTATTAAGTGTGTAATGCTTGACGAGAAAATGAATTCATTATCAATATTAAACAAATGAAATAAGATAATAAATACTGAACTTATACTTGGTGAATATTGGCACTGTGTTGGGTGTAAAAATGTGCGCTTGCCAATGCTGGAACAAATCTGTATTACTACTTTAAAGCAATCTAGAGTTCAGTTTGTTACTTGCTAAATCAGTGCATTTATGCAAACATCTTCACGTAGTGTATTCAAATTCGTTCACACGATGACACCTGGGAACAGGGCGTGACTAGAGTAAGCAATTAAATTTCTATCATTGTCCCAACATGAGACTGTCCCTAGCATCAATCTAATTAAGGTGGATTAATCCTCATTTGACTTATCAATATGAATGGTTAAAAGTGGAAAAACTGTATTAATTTCCACTCAATATAGTTTAATTTAATCAATAACCAAAGAAAATGGGTATGTTGCCACCTTTTTAAAGATGTCAGACATACAAAAACCGAAGTATATATCAACATTAAAAAATCACACATTTTCGTTAAACAGAATAATGAAAATTATTAAAAACTTACTGAAATGACAAATTTTAAATGTCAACAGTTTAAGAAAACTGCTAATTCATAGATATATAAAGATTAATTGTGGATATTAGTGAAATCATTGTGTCATAGACATGCAGTAGAGGAAATTCCAGCATAGGAGTTATTGCCCTTGACAAGATTTTTTAAAATTATAAATAATTGATTATCTATGAAAAATAAACTTTTTCAGTATCAAAAGTTTACCAGATTTTTTATTTTATTCAGTGAAAGAATTTCCTCTGAAAAATATATTTCTATCATGCGCAAAATTTAATTAAATAAAGATTTTGCAAAAACCTATGACATCACATGAGGATCGATCAATCTGAAATTTAGATCCTATGATCCGCTCATCTACTATCGCTACGAATAGGCCTATGTGTAGCGATCGTAGATGAGCGGATCATAGGATCTAATTTAAATTAGATTGCGTCTAGCATGATCAAGGTCTGTTACGTCAGCGTTGTCGCCCATGGGCCTCCTATTAATTTTTCGTTTCTTGCACAACCATTGCTCTAATAAGAAGAAAAAACAACGAGCTCGAGATCTTTACTGACGGTGCACTTTATTCCACTTCCTTTCAGGAGGGGATCATACATGAATCAAATTAGATTTTACATCTCAGTTATATCTTTATAGCATAACTGCAATAATGTCACACTAATGAAAAGTCTGCAGCATTCTAACGTCTGCGTCCATTAAGAAAGGCAAACGGGTCCTGATCCGGGTTAGCTGGCGCCTGGTAGCTAGCATCGCTGACTTTGTAGCCTGTGAATGTAGCGTAGATCTCATCCTGTAGTCCAAACAGCGAAAACTCTTGCCCTTGTCGGGCTTTCACAAATACGTTGTCTCCGCGATCTAGATGAACCAGTACCGAGTTCCCGGCAGTCGAGTGGCTATCGTACCCAGAAATGGACACCAGTAATTCGTTATTTCTCTTCAATTCTAGCCACATGGCTTTGTCCTGGAATACGACAACGATTTGTATATATATCACTTTCCATATTACTCGGCAATTCTACTCTACGATGTTAAAATATTGGTCATACATGTATTTTGAGTCGACAATGTGAACTATAAGAAATGTCCAAGCTCTGTACAAGTTTTAAAAATGGTAGACATTTTTCTTTATTTCTGCAGAGGGAATGGATAGAAACTGAAATACTCCAACATTACAAAAAATAATGCGTAGAAAGTTGCTGACTAAGGGTTTGCACACTAGTATTACTCCAACATTACAAAAAATAAAGCGTAGAAAGTTGCACACTAGTATTATTCAGAATGTCTAGATTAACTCACCTGGTTCATGTTGTAGGCATGGAGATGAAATACATACATTCCACTCTGAGGACATTTGAAAATTCCTGTGTGACCGGAGTATCCGGTGGCGAGGTTAGAGAAGATTTTATCGAACACGACAGTCTCGGCGTTAGCCACGTGCATGGTTCGAGACAGTCCTACGGAGAACGCTACAGTTCCGTGTCCATGATCGCCTAAAGATGTCCCTCCAGGCCCACCCTGTGCTGTTAGAATAGTCGATATACAATAAGTAAAGCCACCACAAGAACACAAAGCAGAAAAATAGTTCATTCATTGTTATATAGCAAACTTTAGTGATGTACAACGCCGTTATGTGATGAAAATATCATTTTAAAAAAACATTACAGTTACAACGCCGAAAATCTGAAGGTTTGAGTACAGATGGATCCGTAGTTCTCAGTCCCATTATTTACCCCACAGAGCTACATTTTGTAGGGGTTTCCCTTTCCATGTGTGTGTTTTAAAAAAAATAATATTTATTTTGTTTAGATTTGTTGAGGTCTCTCTCTCCCCCCCTCCCCATCATTTTATTTTGCTTTTCAAGTATTTGTGATAGCATTATGTTACATTATTACACCCGCTCCACTGGCAAAACAATCCTGAATCCGCCCCCCTCTGCATTTGTTTGACTTTGAAAGCAGAATTTGTAATGATAATGTGCCCGTGTTTAACAAGAAGTTGAACCTTTATCATGATCTATTAAATGTTGTATTGCATGTATGTTCCATTCCAAAGACATCATTGTACTTATACCCCGAGATGTTGCCGACTATTGTAGATCTATCATATACACTGTACATAGACTCAGGTCAACGGTGCGCGGATTTTTTCCTGATCCTACACGTACCAATGCTTACCATGACATGAGTGTATCTAGGATTTCAATTCCTAATCTAATTGATGGAAAATGTCGTGCATGATTTTACTTGTAACTAATTGCGGGGAAAATGCACAAAAACGCACTAATTTATATTGTCACGAACCATCAAATGTTGAAATAAAAATGAATTACCATTAATCGTTGAAATAAATGCAAAGCTTAGAAAAGCAAGTCTTGTCCACATTTTGCACTTTTGGTCTTTCTGAAAGAAATAGAAAATAAATATACTGGTAGTCCTTGCCAACTCAACCAAATGAAAAAGTGACACCTGCGAATGTTGCAATACGGCATGACTCTGCGAGGCCTGATTTAAATGAACTATGATATTGATGTGTTCTTTAGAAGTTTTTCGCCAATGGTATAATGTTAATTTTTTTTTTTTAATCCTTTCAATATTTATGTTACATCTTTGCGTTCACGACGCCAAATTTTGAGACACGGTGTGTGGTCCCGGGATCGAGTCCACATTACAGCGACTGACGTTCTGAATCTACATTTAAGCTGAACAACACAAAACAGTAAAGACACCAAAAAAAAAAATAAATAAATAAATAAATAACCGTGTACTAAGTGAACATACTGGTAGTAGGTTATCGAATAGGAAGAAACTAACAGGAAACTGAATGATCGAGGTGGTTGTTTTGTATGAATTCAATAACTGGGTTAGACTCTAGAAGCGTGAATTCAGTTGTCATGAAAATTGGTTTACGTTTTACATGTAGTTTATAGTTTCAAACTAGTTTTGATACTTTGTACTAAACCTGGTTTACTAAAATGCAACAAATAAATAAAACAAAACTGTTCAGTCGATATCAGATGATAATTCTGCCTACAATGACTTTTAATAAATTCGATTTCAACTGTCAAGAAAGTGCATAACAAATTCAAAATGATTTTGAAGACTTTGGGCACTTCTCCCAGAAACACGTGACGCTACTGCGTCTGTACTAGAAACACGTGACACTACTGCGTCTGTACTAGAAACACGTGACACTACTGCGTCTGTACTAGAAACACGTGACGCTACTGTGTCTGTACTAGAAGCGCATAAGTTCAAACTTATTCTGCTGCGACAACTTAAAGATATGGATATACAACTTAAAGATACGGATGTACATGGATCAATGTTGAAGATTTCCTGGTCGCAGTTCCTGCAGACAACCATCGCCATGTTGCTTCTAAGCAAACTTTGTATACACACCAGTGATTTGTCCGTAACTTTCTCTTATCCACTGCGTTAAAATTGCAATTCTTTTGGTAAATAAAATCACGGGATTATGTATAACTATCTAACTTAAAAGTTAATCTTCGTTAGAGATTTATATGATGAAAAAAATAAATAAAATTCCAACGAATAGCCAACATAGCGAAAGTATTTTAGAAATATACATGTAGACTTATTTCAGGGATGTGACTGAATTCCTCAGAGATCAGAGGAAAACTGGTCAAAAAGGGAGGAAAACACCTCACCCTACCTAGAAAAATATCATTTTCTGCCACTTTAGATCAAATCCAGAGTGTTTCATTTTTTCGAAAATTGAGCAAATCAGAGGATTTCCTCTGAAAAGAGGAAAAATCACACCCCTGTTATTTTGTGATTTTTTTATTTTTTTTTTTTTATTTTGCCCATTCTGTAATATTTTGTTTAAAATTCTAATGGGTTCTGCTGAGTAAGTCCAGCCGTGCATAAACAATGCGAGTGAATGATATCCAAAGTCACTGGGATTTTATTTTAATTGCTCATTATCCCCTACAACCCATTCCCTGACTTACACCTTTTGTTTTTTCTAGGTGCTCTACAACACCAGGTGATAAACCAAAACTACCTACATGTACATACAATGTATATTTGTTTTTAAACGCATTATAAATACCATATTTTTAATAACCTAAATTCGTTATTTTAAAACTCCCACATCTTGTAATTCTATAATTTGTTTAAGCAATATAAATATCATATTTTTAATCATTTACATTTGTTATTTATTTTAAAACTCTCACATCTTGTAATTCTATAATTTGTTTAAGCAATATAAATATCATATTTTTAATCATTTACATTTATTTGTTTTAAAACTCTCACATCTTGTAATTCTATAATTTGTTTAAGCAATATAAATATCATATTTTTAATCATTTACATTTGTTATTTATTTTAAAACTCTCACATCTTGTAATTCTATAATTTGTTTAAACAATATAAATATCATATTTTTAATCATTTACATTGGTTATTTATTTTAAAACTCCCACATCTCTTAAAGCTATATCTTATTTCGTGTATTTGAAAACTTCGTACAAAATTTCCAAGTCTCTTACCCCTTTGGCTCTTCCTGGCTCGGTGGTTTGCAGTCAACCCTTCAAGGGCTATATATATTAACAACGGTCATTTTTTATTTAAAAGTGGGTGTATATCTCTGAATTCCTTTGTTTCGTTGACAACATTATAGCATCTACAACATGTAGTGAAAACAATGTGGTTCACTCGTCTTACAATAACCGAATTAATTTTTGAGAATCTATTTGTATAAGATTTATTAAATCTGGTGTTTTGACGTACCAGGTGATTGAGATTTTGATTTGAATCGTTAGGTATGTCAAGAGTAGAATTTAAGAGTGAAGAATTACAGAATCTCAAATTCTAAACTGTCATTAAGGATAAACAAGCAATTTGGAAACTTGTTCCAATGTTCGTAAAGAATGAACTCCTGTCATTTTTAGATATTTCTGACGCAAGACTCCCGCCGTTTCTAAGGTTGACTGTCCTCAATTCTGAAAACATTCTTTTAATTGTTCTCTATTGCAACAGACATACCTTCTATCAAAAGATCTGACTGTGTTTTGAGACAAAAAATTGAATAGCCTCTCCCTTCCACCCCCGACAAATTTGCAAGTTTAACAGCATGATGTCCTAACATTATACCAGCGGAATGCAATGCACACGTGGACGAGATGATAAATAGCCCGGTCTGTTCGTGACCTATCTCACCCGACCAATATCAGGGTGACGAGAGACTTTCATAAAAATCTTCACGGACTAGAGGGTCTGAAATAATAAGCTTACACTACAAACAGGAACTTTCTTCATCAGGATCATAAAACTACACAAAAGGCAATTAAAGTGGGGCTCATTGTATATTATGTATATCTATTCTTAGTGGACGTTTCTGCAGCGTCCGTGACTCATTAGCTCATCTGAGCTCAATCTGACCAAAGTACAGACCTATATTATTATAAATATATATACTAATATAGGTCTGTACTTTAGTCAGATTGATATGAGCTTTACTAATCAGAGTTTGTGCGTCGTTTGTCTGCCAGTCTGTTCGCTTTTCACATTATCGACATTTTAAACGTCCTAGCTGTGAAGGATCCTTGGGTAAAGCCTTCACTTAATAATAATCTGTAGCCATGTTTGTTGAAATTGACCAAACAGTCTTGAAAAGACGTTGAAAATGTGAAAAGTTAACAGTTCAAGTTTTGTTCAAACCATGACCCTTAATTAATTGGAGTCAGAACGGGACCCAAATAGGAGTTTAAAGTTTTACAGAGGAATATACGGCATAGGAAAACCTGTAAAATCTTCTTCCCTAGAACCACATTAGACAATTTGTCAATACAACATATGAACAAGGTTACGGTTTGTCGATGTAATATGCAAGTATCCTCATACAGAGTGGATTCTAAGTTGTTGACGCCATGAACTCAAAAACCAGAGCTAGGCCGACACAGGAGTTCAAATTTTACAAATATATTACTAGTAAAGCAATGCTGTTTTAGGTCTTTTTCTCAAGGTTACAGTTTGTCAAGTCAAAAGTTTGTCAAATCAATGTGCAAGCTTTCTCATGCAGTGTAAATTCAAGTTTCATGTCATGATCAATAAAAGAATAGAGGAGTTTGAAGTACACGTGGGGAGATTCAACAGCACAGGTTAGTCAGATCCTGCATGAGCTTGAGTTTTTCCTCCACACATGTATACTTGGACATCATCGGCACTAAATGACATTTCTTGTGATCTAATTAACATACGTGTACTTATATTTTCACCAGTTTAATCACAGCAAGTTTCCCTGTTGATGATTTAAATATTTTCAGACTATCATAAACCAGGATGTCATAATTTTATTTTTAAATACACACATAATAAAAAGAGAATTACAAGTCTGAACGTCACATCTGATGCTCCCGCATACCTTAATGAAGGACAAATTATGCCGGAAAATGACAAAGTTTAACAACGTTTCACTAGTGGAAAATTTTCAGAAATTAAAACCCCTTGAAATCGAAAATACACGTAGTCTGCATGCGTAATTTCACACCCACAAAAAAAAAAAAAAAAAAAAAAAAAATAATAATAATAATAAAAAAAAAAATTGATGGCCCATAAGCCATAAAAACTCGATCATTCCGTCATTCGAGCAAAAAATCAAGTCGCGTCGAAGCGATAGATTCTTCATAAAAGAATGTCCTGCAATATGTGACGTTTCGTTAAATCTCTACCCGACTTAAGGTCATAGATAACGCACACAGACTCGTATCTTCCCTGATTATTTCAAATCTTGTCACACTATTATATCTATCCCACCTTGTTCAGATGTAGAAAACTCGAATACATAATCAGCACGGTTTTTTTTAGTGGTGATTTTTACTTGCTTATTTTGGGGTTGGGGTGTGTGTTGTTTTTAAAACCAAGATATAGAATTTTCGTGTATTTCAATGTCAGTGTAAAATTGAAGAAACACAAACTTCCAACTTCCTAGAACAGTACACTTTGGGTAAAAAAAGCTTTCAAGAGTGATCTGACCAAAAAAAAAAAAAAAAAAAATCGAAATACTTTTCATCTACATGCATTTCAAGATGAACAATTACTGAATTAAATCAAAACGGTTTCGTAAATTTATTTTCGGCTTCGCTTAAATTCTCTATTACTTGGAGGACCTGCTTTATAATTGTCTTAGCAGTGTACCTGACATTTCTTACTTTGTTTACCGAGCTGCGTGTAGAACACCCAGGTAGAGGAGCACGTGGACTTTTATAAAAGCAGGTGGTCCATGGACCACATCACTCACAAGACTATTTCAAATTCCAATTATTATGTGTAGCGATAGTAGATGAGCGGATCAAAAGATCTAATTTTAATTAAATTGATTATACCTTTCTGAGTTTTCAGCAGAAAAAAAAATCCAACTATATTCCTGTATTTACATTTCCAATGTTTCTGCCTTTGATATCTTTACCAATTGAAACCATAGCAGTGGCGGATTTAAGGGGGGGCGCTTTCAAATTTAAGGTAAATCGTCTCTTGTTTAGAAAATTGTAAACGATAAAAGAAGCAATAATTTCTTCCACTCTTGGAGAAATAAATGACAAAATCTTTTGATTTATTGAAATAATTTTATTTAGAGAACTTACTTTTTTTTTTCCAAAACCCCTAAAAATTTGCATCATTTGATTAATTTCACCTTATCAAAAATGACAGAAAATAGATAAAATGACTACATGGGAGACATATTTCAAGCCCTATAAAATCCAGGGGGCCCCCAGACCCCCTGCCTCATAAAGTTGCCCCCCCCCCCCAACTGCAATTCCTGGATCCGCCCCTGGGTGCCATGATGTAAGCAAACGTGACAAAGTTATATTTACAGCAGTTTGAATATGGAAGTTTTAGCCTTCAATGAAAATTAAACTACAGCTAAAATAAGATGTGCAGTCTAACAACATAAGCTAGGCAGCAGCACGTGGGGTTTTCAGGCTATGAAATAAAACAAGGACTCTAAATTCATTAAGTACTTTATTCAAAAATGACTTCAAATTTTCAGAAATCCCAACCTTTAATCTCCATCATTCTCACAGCAAGCAATGCTTTGAAAATTTCACTTTTTAAGAAGTTAAATTTTTCTGTGTAAAATAATTTTGGTTCTTCCTCCCTTATTGGATCAAACCTTACAGACCCTGGTTTGCTTCTCTCTACTTTTTCTAAGCTCTCTGGTTTGATCTTCAGGAAAGTGAATACTACCTACAAATATATACAACCAACAATTCAAATGATATCCATCATAAAAAGCTGTACAATAGCGAGCCCTATCCCAATCAGGCAAACGGAGTAACCTTTTGAGCTCTCAATCTCTCAAAATCCTTGATGTCTTGATGTAAAATTTAGTACCCATTATGCATCTTAATATCTCAAAGTACAGGGTGTTTCAAAAAATATGCAACCATTTCATTTGTCTATATTTTCATAATGTTTTGTACAAAGTGGAAAATCTCTAAATATGTTATTTGAGAGAATATGATTTTAAGAATTATTCATTTGCTGTATCACATAATCTAGAGTTGTTTACAAACTAAGTTTACAATGAGGTATGTTGACATTTCTGGTTTGTAATTTATTCAATTCAAGGTAAAAGTTCATAACTTGAGCACATGTGTCTTCAGAAATGCCTTGGAACTCTGATAAGGAGGGATGGGAGAGGGAGGGGCACACTAATCAGAGTTCTCATTCCCGCAGTATTCAATAACAATGCTTCATACAACAATAATTATTATAATAATTGTATATTAAGCATAAGCTTTCTTGGTCACTGATGAGGGAGTTAAAATTTGTAGGTGAACAAAAGAAATTATTCCTATTGAATACTGAACTTCTAAAATTATTATATCATTTTTGTATCTAGGTCATTGACTATTCAACTGAATTTATTGAAGAATTTCATAAATAAGATTGTAACCAACCATAAAATCAAAGATTTTACATAAAATGAAAAACCCCTCAACTCCAACTTTCTGTATATCCAGCGATCTTTAGTCATTTTCATGCATTCATTTATATTTCACTTACATCTGTGTTTTGAACGACCAATCCAAGCACGCCTTTATTCAACACCGAACTCTTCAAAATACGCAAACAATTCGGCAACGTGTTGGGCATACACATCTGATGGCAGACCAGCAACAGAGTTCACGCTGTGAGGTGCCTCCTCGACCTCAGCAGCTGATGGCAGACCAGCAACAGAGTTCACGCTCCTCCTCGACCTCAGCAGCTGATGTCGATGATGAAGAACGAGACTTTTTCGTGACTGGGGAATATTCCATTTGATCAAAGGAACATTTTCTTTTTACCTGGCAAGAAGAATTATAAATGTTTTATAAGATATGACAGATCCACTTAAAGAAATCAAAGGAGGTGATTTGAAGGGGGACAAAAGCTATATAAACCACCTATAAATCTTTCAAATTTATTACAGTTTTACTCCATTTTCAATGTTGACATTCTAAATTATCAAAGATTTTTTTTCATACCATGCAGGTGTACAACATTTCAGGCATGTACACAATGGAGGTAGGGGATGCAAACACACACCCCTCTCAAAATCAATAATCAATTTAAATAAGAAAGTAGTATTTTGTATCATTTTCCTCTCCCATCGGGGGACTTCACCCCCTGAGTCTCCCTCCCCCCTTTCCATTGAACTTTGCATTTGTAAGAGTAATTTCAAATATATGATTTGGTTTGGCATTCAAGACTGTAAACTTTAACTGTGCTACACATGATAAATGCCTGTGATATATAGAAACTTTGATGTTGTAGGTTGAAGAAAAGGCAACCATGTTTCAGGGTCTGAACGCTTTGTCTGATCATGAGCAACCCTTGTGAGAGCTTCTCTCTATTACTGAATTATGTCCTTAAACAAATATGTGAATAATTTTTATCTGTGATCTTGGCCACATGACTATGTTTCTGGATCACAACATGTCTGGTCATAAGCAACCTTTGTACAAAGTCCGAGTTTCCATTGTTTCTCCATTACAAAAACCATGGCCAAGAACAAATACATTTCATATTTTACCCAAGTGTGAAGTAGGGTAACTCCAGATTATCACCCCACAGTGTATATATACTGTTATAAACAAGACACACCCACAGTGTATATATACTGCTATAAACAAGACACACCCACAGTGTATATATACTGCTATAAACAAGACACATCCACAGTGTATATATACTGCTATAAACAAGACAAACCCACAGTGTATATATACTGCTATAAACAAGACACACCCACAGTGTATATATACTGCTATAAACAAGACACACCCACAGTGTATATATACTGTTATAAACAAGACAAACCCACAGTGTATATATACTGCTATAAACAAGACACACCCACAGTGTATATATACTGTTATAAACAAGACAAACCCACAGTGTATATATACTGTTATAAACAAGACACACCCACAGTGTATATATACTGTTATAAACAAGACAAACCCACAGTGTATATATACTGCTATAAACAAGACACACCCACAGTGTATATATACTGTTATAAACAAGACACACCCACAGTGTATATATACTGTTATAAACAAGACACACCCACAGTGTATATATACTGTTATAAACAAGACACACCCACAGTGTATATATACTGTTATAAACAAGACACACCCACAGTGTATATATACTGTTATAAACAAGACAAACCCACAGTGAAACACCTGAGCAGACCCTAAAAATTAACATCGTGCTTAAAAGATCTAGGATTTTTGCCAACAAAATCTGAATCGACTATGGAGCTCCATTTATAGGTCAGCTTTCCAAATGCATGGCAAATATTATGGTGGAACATTGGTTCAGTTTTGGAATCCACTTTGTTCACCAGTGAGTGAAGCAGACATTACATGTGTTGTGTCTGCTGGGTTCACTTTCAACTCCATTCTTTGGGTATTTAAATATACAAACACTAAATTTCCATTATAAAAATTTCACTTCATGAACTGGGGTTAGCAATGGAAAAGACCATAATTTGAAACATTTCTCTGTACATTTCAGGAAAAAAAATTGTTTTTGAAAATACATGAGGGTATGAACTGTGATGCTTCATGCCGGCCTATTTCATGAAGCACATAAAAGTATACACTGGTGTGAAGTGTTGCAGTTCATACCCTCATGTGTTTTAAAAAATGAAGCTTATTTCTCATATTTACATTCTACTTTCATTTCTGTCAGAAAAGTAAATATTCAACAATGAATTAATATGTTTAATCAAAGACAGTGGACTGATAAAACCCTAAATGCAGAGTGAAATCATTATACATGTAGGTTATAATGTTTCTACCAAGAATCTAAAGAATATCATACAGCAATTTACATTCCTCTTATCCTAAAGACGATTCACACCAAAAATGGTAACGATTGGACTTGTAGTTTTCAAGAAGTTAAAAATGTCAAATTGTTAACGGATGAAGACCAAAGACAATAGGTCACCTGAGTGACTCGGGTGACCTAAAAATGAAAACCCCTGCTGGACTTAAACTTGTGATCTAGATTTGCAGTCGACATGCTAACCTAATGAGCTACTCAGATAGGCAACAAATATTGCTGATATTCATATTTCATTCCTGTTTCAATCATTATGATGATGTAGAATACCTCCTTAATTAGTAATTCCTTGATTCTGACCTAAATGTTGAGTTACATGCACATGTTCAGTTCTTTAGACCTACATGTATGCTAGGAGCTCTTGGCCATTTAACAGTAAAGGTTCTCTATTGTAATACACCTACAATGGCATGGTACTTCAGTTCTTAAGGTCTCGTCTGAAAGACCCATGACTTTTATAATTCCAAGAGCTTGGTGAATTTAGCCGCATGTCTACTGTCTTTAGATCTCCTGCTCATGACACTGGCACTGTTCCGACTAAGCTGCCAAAGCAGTGTGCTATAGCTATAGGCAGGAGCAAACGCAAACCAAACTTACAGATATATACTTACAAAGCAGTGTGCTATAGCTAAAGGCAGGAGCAAACCCGAACCAAACTTACAGATATATACTTACAAAGCAGTGTGCTATAGCTAAAGGCAGGAGCAAACCTGAACCAAACTTACAGATATATACTTACAAAGCAGTGTGCTATAGCTAAAGGCAGGAGCAAACGCAAACCAAACTTACAGATATATACTTACAAAGCAGTGTGTTATAGCTATAGGCATGAGCAAACCCAAACCAAACTTACAGATATATACTCACTTGATTTTAAACTCGAATAATTTAAGAAATTTCTCAAAAAGAAGTTGATGTTCAATTTCACAAGGTTTCTGCCTCTCTTTTTGCTTTGGCCCATGTATTTGCTGTAAGGCGTCAAACAAAAAATATCCAAATTCCTCAGAGTTTTCACTGAACCTAAAAAATAAATATATATAGTTAAAAAAGTATTTGAAAATAATATTGTATATCCTCTTTTAATATTTAGTAGAAGGGGGGGGGGGGTTATAATCTAATGGTGTGATGAACAATTGGTAAAATTCCATAATGATCATTAGTCACAGGACCAATCAACAACAAACTATGGGCTACATTGTTCACCTGAATCACCTTGGCCATACTGTTGTTCAGCTGTTGTAATTATTCCCATAAAAAATTTTGACCCTGAATTGTGGCCCCAGAGTCACAACATAACAGAACTTAAATCCACAGAAGGGGATGCCTCAATACCAAGATGACTAAAATGACCTTGCTATTCTGGAGAAGGTTAAGATCACAGGTCATACAATGAAATGAAAGATCTTGCCAAAAGAAATCTTTATACACAACATGAAACCTCTACCTTAATAGTTCAGGAGAATTGAATAAGTTATGTTTTCTTAAAAGTAGGTCAAGGTAATAAGGTTAAAAACTTTGGTGCCATTAAAAAAGGTCTTTCACAAGAAATCCACATATGAAATATTAGAGCCTATCACTGGTCATTCTAAAGTTATGAGCAAGGTTAAAGTTTTCAACAGACAGACAGGAGAAAAATAATATGGATATGCCCCCTTTACCCCAACTATAGTTGCAGGGGCATAATTAAAGCTTGTAGATGCTTGAACAATAATATGACTAATCATGTCCTTGTTGTTGAGATGAGGATTTTTAAAGATGTTTCCCTAAATATTCCCATGTAAAACTGTGGACCACCCCCCCACCCCCCCTCCCCCGGGATTGTAATTAGAATACACATGAATCTGCACTACCAAGGGATGCTTACATAATAATATGATTAATTCTTAAGATTTTTTTCCTATATATTGTCATGTAAAACTTTGACCTCCTATTGTGGTCCCATCCTACTTCCAGGGGCCACAATTTGAAGAAACTCGAATTTACACAACCTGGGGATGCTTGCACATCAATATGACTTGTCATGGCCCTGTTGTTCTGAAAAAATTTTCTAATTTTTTCCTACATATTTGCACCATATTCAACCTAATTAAAGACAACATATGGCTGATTTTCTTCTAACATTCTGCACATTTTCACAAAGATCTATCCGTAGGTGAATGCCAGTCAACTTGTTCCATTTCAAATTAACTCACCTATGCCAACTTGCCCCAAATTTGCACCCCCCCCCCCCCCCCCCGACTTTTTGTCAACTTGCTCCAAGGCCTAAATTAGACAACCAACATAAGAAAATTAGCCTGTTTTTTTAAATTGCTTTTTTCATTTATGTATTATCGTCTTTTGTCCATTTTTATTTGGCTGGTTTTTTTTTCTCTCATAAAAACTAGCTTAGGTCATCTTAATTCAACACTCTACTGAAGGTTTTAAGCATTTTAATGATCGACACTTGCATTTACCAAAGTTCAAATTTCATACTTAGTTTGACAATTACCGGTAGTAGCAGTATGGCTGGGATTGAGAGAAAGTCATGTTTCCCTTAATTAAATGAGGATGGTTTCACTGTGCATGCTTCGGTAGTGGTGTAATGTGGAGGCACTTAAAGGAAATATACGGCAATAGAATCGTGGAATATTTTGATTAGACAATGTACGAAGAGGTTGTTCTGAGATCTTTTAGATGAATGCGGACAGGATGACTTCCACAAAAGAAAAACGGACAGAATTACGATTATATATTCTGATCGATTCAAACTAGCATACAACAGAGCGTGACTAAGGATTAGACAGTGTATACAACAGAGGGTGACTAAGGATTAGATGGTACATACAACAGAGGGTGACTAAGGATTAGATGGTACATACAACAGAGGGTGACTAAGGATTAGATGGTACATACAACAGAGCGTGACTAAGGATTAGACGGTGCATACAACAGAGGGTGACTAAGGATTAGACAGTACATACAACAGAGCGTGACTAAGGATTAGACGGTACATACAACAGAGGGTGACTAAGGATTAGACAGTACATACAACAGAGCGTGACTAAGGATTAGACAGTACATACAACAGAGCGTGACTAAGGGTTAGACAGTACATACAACAGAGGGTGACTAAGGATTAGACAGTACATACAACAGAGCGTGACTAAGGATTAGACAGTACATACAACAGAGCGTGACTAAGGATTAGACAGTACATACAACAGAGGGTGACTAAGGATTAGATGGTGCATACACTACAGAAACCAAGCTTTAATCATGTGCAGGATTGACATGCAAAGAAAGACAATGAAAGATATTGTTTCAAAAGATGGCAGTGATGTACCAATACTAAAACATACAGAGACGTATGAGGGTTGTCAAAAAGTTTGTGGACACATGGTAATTTTCTCTTTATAACACATGTAATCAAGGACTACATTTTAACATAGACCATAATGTAAATATAGAAAAATCACAGCAATGCACAATACTTCTGAAGGTGCGTTACCAGCATAAAAATTTTGTACATGTAATTGTATATAAAAGGTGTACAGCCTAGCCTGACATCAAATCCGATTGACAGTTTTGCAACATTGCAATCACGAGTATCCTTTATTCTTCAATGTAGTCACCTGCACATATCCTTATTATTTTTTTCTTATGAAAGCCAAATTTTCTCAAATCCAATGATGCTAGTGAATGCTGACACTCGTAATAATCATGACTGTGTTAATATATTTTTACTAAGGCATCAACTTCAAATAAGTTTTTAGCCCTTTTTTAAAGGCTGAGTATTTTGAAATTCAAGTCAAAATGAGGCCCTTATTCTTATGTGACACTTCCTCTAATTCTTATCCCTTCTTATAGATCTGTATATTCTTGCATGAAATGTTTTCTTTTTTTCTTCTTTTGAATCTGTGATGTGTCTGTGTATACATGTTATATGTCTTAATCAATTTGTCTTTGATATATGTGATAGTTGGCTAAAGAGCTTTACAGAGCTTGTGTTGACTTGTTAGATGTATATAGTACCGACTTTGAATAATTTTGTTTAATTTACTTGCCCTTCACTTACAATTTTAGCTCCAGGACTTTTCTTCTTGGAAACCACTCCTGAAGCCATTGTTTATAAGGCTTAGTATTATCAAAAGGAATCTCTTCTAATGAATTGAAATCCATACATGGTAAACTACATATTTTAACAATTTCATTAATTCTAAATACTTCATCGTCGGTAATATTTCATAACGACCATTCGTTCGAATTAGCTCAAACAGGCTTGAAGGCACTTTTCTTATACCAAATTTATCTATCAAATCAATGGACCACGAGTTAGTGTTACTAGGCAAGTCATTTTCAACGTTTCTGTGAGAATTGAACTGAGACAGTTCACTAACATCACTGGTAGTACTGGAAGACATTCTTCACATCAAAACTAACATGTATACTTTCAGTTCTAGCCTCTACTTTCACTCTGTCAATTCACTCGGTACACCTCGGGAATGCGAAACACTTTAAATTCGATCCCGGTCACTTCAGCCCAGACCCCCCCCCCCCCCCCCCCCCCCCCCCGCATTTTGCCATTTTGGTCTACCCAAACCATGGATAAACAAGTTTATATCTATTAGGCTTACTATACAATTTGAGAATGAAACAAGTCTAACCTAACATTTATCCGTACATTTCTCTTCTGGTACCTAAATCACCGTATTTAACATAAAAAATATCAATATCTGTATCTTATCAAAATTGTACATTTAACAAGTAAATTTCATCAAAAGTAGATACATGAAGATATTAACTGCGATCAACGGCGTAGCTCCGCCTATAAAAAAAAAAGGGGGGGGGGGCAAGTTCCATGTATTTTATTAGTTGTCATTCGTATGAAAGTTTGATTAATAGTATCAGCCAGATGATGAGCACGTAATCACGCTGATATCCTGTCCTAAAGCACGTCTAAATACGCTGTCCTTCAGCACCGTCTCTTGTAATCAGGATAACATGCTATCCTATTGTACCGTCTCTTGTAATCAGGTTAATATTCTGTCCTATAGCACCGTCTCTTGTAATCAGGTTAATATTCTCTCCTATAGCACCGTCTCTTGTAATCAGGTTAATATTCTGTCCTATAGCACCGTCTCTTGTAATCAGGTTAATATGCTATCCTATACCACCGTCTCTTGTAATCAGGTTAATATGCTATCCTATACCACCGTCTCTTGTAATCAGGTTAATATGCTATCCTATACCACCGTCTCTTGTAATCAGGTTAATATGCTGTCCTATGGGGCTGTCTCTTGTAATCAGGTTAATATTCTGTCCTATAGCACCGTCTCTTGTAATCAGGTTAATATTCTGTCCTATAGCACCGTCTCTTGTAATCAGGTTAATATTCTGTCCTATAGCACCGTCTCTTGTAATCAGGTAAACATGCTATCCTATAGCACCGTCTATTGTAATCAGGTCAATATGCTGTCCTATAACACCGTCTCTTGTAATCAGGTTAATATTCTGTCCTATAGCACCGTCTCTTGTAATCAGGATAATATGCTGTCCTATAGCACCGGCGTCTCTTGTAATCAGGTAAATATTCTGTCCCATAGCACCGTCGATCTCTTGTAATCAGGTTAATATGCTGTCCTATAGCACCGTCTCTTGTAATCGGGTAAATATTCTGTCCTATAGCACCGTCTCTTGTAATCAGGTTAACATTACAAGATTTCACTATGTACGTTTTTAAATCCCCCCCCCCCCCCCCTTGCTTTATATGCTATTTGGAAGAGTGGTGAATGTATTATTAATTTTTTTCATTGTATAATTCATAACTCGTTACTCCTGTCAGATTCGTCAAACTTTGGGCAATCGTATTTTATAATCTGAGCGTAATCAATTTAATAAAAGTCATAAAATCACATTGTTTCAAAGTGCACTATTTTGACTGAGGGGACTGTGATCAAGTACATTGTAAGGATAAAGACAACAGAACATCACAGGATATGGACTACTTTGGTCCCATTTGTAATAAAATATTAATTTAAAAATAAATCTAAAATTCTTTCCTTTTTTAAATACCGGTTTTATCAAATGTTGGCACAAAGTGTTCGCATCCAGTGGACACATCGGGATCGACATTACACCACTAACCCACGTGGGTCATTCATAGCCTCTTTTTCAATATCCACAGGAAAGTAAGCATGCATAGTTATCCCACATCTGAAAGTTGTTGTTTTCTACCTTTAATAAATTCAGAAATTTGATAATTGTTTGTCACATGAAGATATATGATGTTTGAGGAGTAATTGGGGCAGGGAATGAAACTGATGTAGCCAGTACGTCCTTCATACTGAGGACCCCCCCCCCCCTTTCCTGTTTCCCATTTACAGTACAACAGACTGTAAACACAATTTAATAAAACTTGGTCATAAGTCCATGTATGTAATAGCTCTTGAGATTGAACAAACAAATTTGTACCGAGGCTATATCGGTGTTTGAATCTTCATTCATAGACTTTTGGACGTCCATAGACTCTGAACTCCAGTTTTGTCCATCCTTTAGATGTTGCTACCCATTTCGTAATTTTTGGTAACTTCAGCTCTCTTAAGAAAATATTGGGACAGATAGGAGAAATACAGATCCATCCATTTTATAAACCTTTGCTTTACGATAGACACTAAAATGTGTACTGTTAGGCCTTGTATCGTGCTCTTGTAATGTCATCTCTTAAATTTAATGTAAAAAAAATACTAACATTTTTCTACTGTATTTGTGTCCAAACATACCTTCAAATATTCATTAAAGCCCCATATAACCCGAAAACTCTCAACTTTTAATGATTTCCTTGATGTGTCGTGTGCAAATCTCAGTCAACTGCAATCTAATTAAAATTAGACATCTTTGATACGCTTCGATACAAGCATATCGTAGAGAAGAGGATTTACAAGTCTAATTTTACTTTGATTGAGTCAACTGGCACTAGAAATTCAGTATGAAAAACAAAGCAGAAAAAATGAATTCATCTTGTCTCCTCCTTGACATTTGGTAGAACTTCTCAATTTTTGGTGGACTCGGTCTAGCATTCGTGTTGACCCCCGATTTTAAAATTGTTGATATTCTGGACTTGGAAATTTATTAGGACTTGTTACATTTTTCTTGGACTGACCTAAATACTGCAGAATCAAGATCTCATAACTAAATAAAATTGATGTGCAGTTTGTATGAAAATTTTATCTTGACATTATTAGTGCTTACACAGGTGGAATTTGGTTTCATTTAAATTTGCATTGTTTTTTAGGATGGGTATCTCCGTGAAGGATGTCGATGCACATGAATTCACAAAGGCTCTTGCTGCCTTCTTGAAAAAGTGAGTATAATCTGAGAGTCCTTTTCAACTTTGAAAGCAATGACACTATATGAAGTTTGGGGTGAATATGCTGGATGTATGTCCGTGTGTAGGCAGTTTTAGCTCACCTGAGATGAAAGCTCAAGTAAGCTTTTCTCATTGAAAAATATTTGCTAATATTGAGATAGATCATGGTGTGTGATAAGATCAAGGTTACTGGTACAAAGTTGTCAAAAACAGTTGGTCATTTGGCAAAGCTAATGAAATTTGTGATGACTGACATAGTGCTAAATATGTTAAGGGTTTAAACTTAGCACTTGCCCACCCACCAAATGCGAGTAAAATTTTGTGTGGGCGCCTAAATTCGCTGTCTCGCCCACATAGTGAGTGATTTTTGTGAACAGGAATCGGTCATAATTGCATCGGGCTCAGTAATCAGTACATCTTTAGCGACCACACGCTTCTCCGAGTGTTTTGGAGAACTATTCTAAAATGAAAGTAAACCATGCACAATTTTTACCCAATTCAATTGGCAAGATCACTGTTAAAACAGCTGGAAGTTTTTAAAATGAACAGGATTGCAGTCTTCCTGATGATTATGACATAGGGATATGAAAAAATAGAAAGCTACTGTTAGTACAAAGAAAGCAGCATCAATTGAATAAAATGTTTGAGTTGAAATACAATTAATTTAATAATATATGTTTTTATGGTAGAGTATATTTAAGCATGTTTTGTTGTGGGCTCTCAAAAATAATATTTCAGGAGCCACATGGCTCCTGGAAATTTTAGTTAAGTTTCAACCCTGAGTGGCTGATGTTGATTAATTTATTATTCCCTTGCTGCAATTTCCTCGATTGATTTGGTACTTCACAGGTAAGTTTGTTATCAAGAAGGGAAGAACCCTATTTAATTTGGAGTCAAAAGGTCAAGGTCACTACTGGACTTCATAGAAAAGCTTGACATTCTACAGGCCATATTTTTTGATTGATTGATTTGATACCTCACATGTGGCTTTGTCATCAAGAGAGGGAAAACCCTATTGATTCTGGGGTCAAAAGATCAAGGTCGCTATGGGACCGGTATTTACCGAATGCCTTCATTGCAAGGGAATGCCGTGCTTTGTGGAGCTTTTGTTTGAAATCTTTGTCTGAGCCATACATTTGCAATAAGACTCATTCTGATCTCGTATTGAACACTAACTTCACTTTAGATTTGGTCAGAGTGTTGAAATTTTTGTCCAAGCAGAAACTTTAGGAAAAACATTAAATTTCCATAATTGTCACAATATTTGCTGAAAAACATACTGTTGATCATAAACCATGGTCAGTTTTATGTAGCTTAACATACCTACAAGGTCATTTAGAATAACTAGTTCATGCTAAGTGAAGATGGGATTTTTGAAATCATGTTTTCTTTTTAGGCAAGGTAAAATGAAGATACCTGACTGGGCTAGCATAGTAAAACTGGCCAAGTATAACGAACTAGCCCCCTACGATGATGACTGGTACTACACACGAGCAGGTATTTTATAGATGAAATTACAATAAGTAACGCAAAGGCTGTTAAAAAAAAAAAACAAGAATTCAGTGTGTCAAACTAAACACAAAAATTGGCATGGAGTTATCTCGGTTAAAAATAGAATCAGCATTAAGACATGGTATTGTCAGAAAAGTGCATGGGATTGTCAAGAAATGTGATAATATAAAGTGTTTTCATGTGCTGGTATATTAATATTTGTATTCATACTTTGCCTAATTTACTTTTACAAGATGAGTTATCTCTGATTTCATTTAGCCATGAAAGTAATCCAGGTCACAGGTGTAATGACCCTTGGCGATTGTGGTAGAATTCTGGTTTATATCACAGTAATCGAAATTTATAACCATAGACCAAGTCTATGTCAAATGACACCGGTCTATGCCAATTGTAATTGTGATAGACCAAATTGTCTATGCCGAGTTTTTAGGTTTAAAGCAATATAGTTATCCCAAAAGTGGACGTTTGATAAACGTTATGAAGAGAGGAGGATATTGTTTTGGAAATGGAAAGAAAATATGCTTTTTAAGTACATTAGAAGTAAATAACAATGTTTTAAATTTGTGTTATTTTTTTCCCAATGTTGCGGTCTATGCCATTTCGATGAGGTCTATGTCATCTTGTTTTGAGATAGACCCGTGGTCTATACCACGTCTTAAACCAATTTCGAACACCAATATCATATTAAGCCAGGATTGGCTGATTCACCAATGTTTGCTGAAAGCACCAAATTTAGTTTCTTGTACTTCCATGTTTTGTTTTTTTTTCCTTCAGAGTTCTGAAATTCCCAACTCACACGACTTTTTCTCAAAATGTTTTGCTTTTTCAGATACCGAAGTATAATCATAATATATGAGGAGTATGTGAATTGATATTTTAGGGTATAGATAATTAACAATATTGTATCCAACAATAATTAAGGTTGTTAATAAATTCAATTTCGTTATTAGTAAACAAATTTCTGTTCAAATGCAAAATTAGATTTTGTGAGTAGTTTGTTTAAATTTATTGGTGTGTATATTCTGAATGAATATGGATCATAAAGTAATATTAAATGTATTTAGTTTTAAATTATCCTTATATTATAATCAAGCATAGTTGCCTCTACTAAACTTGTGATGTGTATGGGTCAGGCTTTAGAGCGGGACTATATGGATCATACAGGGGAAATACTGTACAATAAATGCATATAAATCTTCTCCATTCCTGAACATCTAGGAAACATAAAGTGTATAGAAGCCTCAACCAAAATCCAAGGCCCCAGGGTGCAGCTCTTACAACAAAAAATGAAATTGCATTTCTTCTTTAGAAATGCTCTTTAGTCCTAAACATCTTGATTACACTCCGCATGTGACTGGACAAGGTGTAATTACCTGGATTAAGGTCAAGGGCATCATTATGAAAATAGTTTGTCTTTTGGGATGGCTTAACTAATGCAACTATATTGTCAATGACAGCTCTACTGTATTCAGTGATTTTTTTCTACCCACTGGTACTGGTACCGGTACCCATTCAATTGGGAAAAATAGCATCAAAATCGAACAAATTGGGAATTTTCTACCAATGTATCTGCAAATGATTTTAGCTAAAAGAAAAGAAAAAAGAGAACAAATCAAGAAATAATCATCTCTTTACAAACTTTTTAACGTTAATATTTGCTCTTGTGAGACATAAGGAATCATCAAAGGCTTGTTTTAAAAACCAGAAGTGGACATTTTAGTTAACTTCTACAACGTTTCAGACTAAGTAAATTATGATGTCAGTGGTCTATTTTTCGGCAAGTAAATTGGGAATTTTTTGTCTCAAAATTGGGAAAAATCAATGGTTTTTGGCATTGGGAATGGTACCATTTATCTGTACCAGTTATCTAAGGAAAAAAATCGCTGGTATTACATTGCATTTACATTATAAGACTGTTAGAATTGTTACTCAGTTAAATATGGTTCATGACATTTTGTTTTTATTTCAGCTTCTGTGTGTCGCCATCTGTATATCAGATCTCCAGTTGGTGTTGGGGCCTTTTCCAATCTTTATTCAGGTTTGTGAAAAACATGTATTTCTTCAAGTGTGATTGATTAATACTAATTTCATTGACAAGTTTTCCTTTAAAAATTACTTGGATATCAAAGTATTATAGGGTAAAATGCAGTGCACAAGCAAGTTCTCAATAGTGATGTCCATATCGTGCATATTTATGTCAGGGTGAACATAATAATATATTTAACCTATCCTTTTGTGAAAGAAGTGTATATGTGTACTTCTATACTGACAACATTGAAATTTATCATTTAGGGCGAAAGAGGAATGGAACAGCACCTAGCCATTTTTGCAAAGGAAATTCATCAGTCAGCCGGAAGGTTCTTCAATCTCTGGAGGGAATGAAACTTGTGGAGAAAGACACAGCTACAGGAGGAAGAAAATTGACCCAACAAGGCAGAAAAGATCTGGACAGAATCGCTGCCCAAGTAAACGAGAGGTTCAATCCACGACCCAAGAAAGAATGAAACTGTCATTTGGTGTTTCATAAATGTATATGACACTTCATTGTGTTTTTATATATATATAAATTAGTTCACTATATATATATAGGATCAGGGGCACAAAGTGCTCATCAGTGGCTACCTTGAATGATTGACACCTTCCGGCCTAGGAGAAAATTTTTGAACTATATTGAAACTTTGTAAAGGAGTAATCCCCCATTTCAGAATTTTAGTACTTGGCTTAATTATATACAAAATGTTTTTATACGCCTGTCAAGATGGGATGTGTTATGGTATGGCTCTGTCTGGACATTGTGGGCAAGATAAAGACCTAACTGCAAGTTCCGGGATTTTACAACTTGGTGCATTTCATCACCATGATGAGAATATGCTTTAAATATTGTTTTTCAAGATCAATGGTCGGGGGTCATAGTATCGCTTAGTAGGAAAACCTTGTAGGCAGGATACAGACTGAACTGTAAGGTCAGGATATTACAACTTGGTATATGATTAGGGCTATTCCAGAAATAAATACATGGGGGGGTCGGGAGGCACCTTTTGTATATACCAAGCACCCATATAAAAAAAAAAAAAAATTACCCCATGACCCATCAAATTAATAAACTCATTTTACAATGACCCATCTAAAAAAAAAAAAAAAAAAACTAACCAGACCCACCACAAAAATATTTTTAAAAATGAAAACGGTACAAATCTCGCGAGGTTTTCGGGACAAACATTCTAGTCAATGACGCGGTAATGCCTGTGCGACATTGTATCACAGTAGTTCTGAAGAAACGATGTCACATCAACAATCAAAGGCATCTATGGCGGGAATGTTGGAAAGATTGGGAGTCCAAACGATGCTATTATCATGAAATGGGTATGGATATGTTTTTCCACGAATCGTTCGTCTTCTAATGGAGCCCGCGCCCGGAGGCCTCTATATCACCATCACACCGACTGATAAATATAACGCATCGGTACCCTCGTATAAATCAACTAAGGTTTGCCTATTTTTATTAGAAAACGGAATACCTATTGGTTTCAAAATATTCCCAAAATCGATGCACTGTAAACTGTAATAATCTACAGAACAGAGTTCGCCGCCATCACGTCCAAAGGGACCCTACTAAACGCGCCTCTAATTTGAAGAGTGCCGTAATGGAAAGTTATGCGCTGCAAAGAGCGACAACTCGAATAGTCTATGTTATTTCCGATTTCGAAAGCACATTTTCAATTTTCCCTCCGATGTTTTGTAACCAACACGACAAGAGCGACAATAAAAATATTCTGAAAACTCAACACCCACATGGCACAAATTAAAACAATAGAAACTACCCACCACCCATAATAAATATTTTTTTAACAGTCCAACCACGGACCAATTAAAATATGAAAAAATACGACCACCCATACAAAAAAATATCGTTTGCCGCCCGACCCCCCCATTTGATCATTTCTGGAACAGCCCTTACTATGATGAGAGGAAGATGCCTGTTGTTTACTCTGGGCGTTGGTAAATGGCTCATATCTAACCTCTTTAAGTATGTCTGTTTACATCTTGATGAACACTCGGCCTCCCGAAATGCATCAAGAAGTACAAAAGAAAGGGAAAATTACAAGGAAGCAACATGCATTTATAGAGGGAAATTCTGGAAAAACAAACAACTGCTTTTATAGAGGGAAACTCTGGGGGAAAAAACAAACAATTGCTCTGTTTCAAGTGAATTTATAGAGAAAATCTTAACCACTTGGCCAGGAAAGTATAAAATTGCATGAAAACTTCCCGACCTAATGCAGATTAAAGTTTGTTAAAATCGAGGCCCCTGGGAGTAGGATTGGGCCAAAATAGGGGATCAAAGTTTTACATACAAATATATATGTATAGGGGAAAATCTTCTCGAGAACTACTGGGCCAGAAAAGTTTACGAAAGCTTCCTGGCATAGTGGAAAATCAGGTTTGTTAAAATATGCCCCTGGGGGAAATGGGGCCACAATAGGTGATCAAAGTTTTCCATACATAGAGAGAAAATCTTCTCGTGATTCCTTGGGCCAGAGAAATTTACATCACAGCTTTCTAACATGGTGCTGATTTAAGTTTGATGATGTCACGGACCCCGGAGGTAGGGTTGGGCCACAATAGGAGCTCAGAGTTTTACATACAAATATATATGGAAAATCTTTTTCCAAGAACCACTGGGCCAGAAAAGTTTACATTTACACGAAAGCATCCCGACAGTGCAGATGAAGTTTGTAAAAATTATTGCTCCCTGGTGTAGGTTGGGATCAAAGCTTTACACATGAATAGATATGGAAGATCTTTAAATGTGGACTCAGGTGAGTAATGTGGCCCATGGACCTCTTTTTATACGACCGTCTTATTATGGTATGGTGTTCATGTCCGTCCGTCTGTTAGCTTTTTCGTGTCCGACCCGTAACTTAAATACTACAAGGCCTAGAATCATTAAACTTTGTCTGTAGATACATCTTGGGTAGAAGGTGTGTCGCACATTAAAACCAGGTCACTGTGACTTTTCATTAAGAAGATATTCGTCTGTCCGTCCGTCTGTTAGCTTTTTCGTGTCCGACCCGTAACTTAAATACTACAAGGCCTAGAATCATCAAACTTTGTCTGTAGATACATCTTGGGTAGAAAGTGTGTCGCACATTAAAACCAGGTCACTGTGACTTTTCATTAAGAAGATATGGCCATATATGGCAAAAACTTGTCCGGCTCATAACTTGAAAACTATTAGACCTAGAATCACCAAAATTGGTCAACTAATGCATCTTAGGTAGAAGGTGTGTCGCATCCTACTTTAAGGTCACTGTGACATTTAATAAAGGTGATTATAAAAAAAAATGTTTTAATGGGTACAATCTATACTGTTAACAATATGTGACAGGCGTATCATGTGCCGTGGCGGTGCACTTTATTAAACTTGGGATTCCCCCCCACTTACATGTATGTAGAACATCTCCATACGAGTGAAAAATTCTTGAGAGGGACGTTAAACAAGATGCAATCGATACTTACCTTGATCAGGTCAAGCGGTCTAGACCATTTGTGACACTCTGCTAGATTTGGTTTCGTTGGTCGTGAATTCAACGTGTAGGGGCAGCAGTGGGCATCCATATATGGCCAATTTCTGAACATTTATTTTATATTTCCAGTGTTTTTGCCTTTGGAATTGCTAGAAATTGGAACAATAGCAATTTCCCAATGAATGCAAATGCACGTATGAATACAGTTGGAGTGCGTCCATTTTCACGGCTAAAAATTTCGAAAGAAATGACTAGTAGAATGTAGATGCATGGTATGAACTTAATTTTTGAAATTATACGAGGTCATGATTTGCGATGCTTCACACCGTCATTAACGATGCATGAAAAATATGACTGTGTGAAGCGTTGTAGTTCATGTCCTCGCATATTTTCAAACCTAGCTGCAATAATGTATCCCTCTCTGATTTTTTTGTTGTTGGTTTTTCCAAAAACATCAGAATAAAAAAAATCGGATAGGGCTACATTATTGCAGCTATTTCAAACCTTGTACATGTATTTACATTCTACTTTCATTTCTGTTGAAATTTTCAGTTATTAAATAAAATAGATGTATCATAATGAAAAAGCAAAAGTGATTAAGCTCACTAAACCCATGCTCCAACATTGCTTGACAATGCCTCTCATAATGAATGATAATGTTATGCATTACTGCAAGAACAGGACAGACGGGCTTGAAATTCTAAATTCAAAGGGGGCACAACTCCCATGAAAATTATTGAATCAGAAGCTACAAAGTTTCACGAAATTCTGTTATGCAGTCTCGGAGGAGTTGCACTGACAAGAATAGGACAGACAGGCTGGAAATTCCGAGTTCAAAAGGGGCATAACTCCCATATAATTATTGAATCAGAATTTCCAGGGAACATGCACATTTACACAGCATGTCCTTGTTAACTACAGTTTCACAAAATTCTGTTGAGCGGTTTCAGGAGTTGCGCTGACAAGAAAGGGACTGACCGACCAGTCAAAAACATAATCTCCGCAACGAATGTATAATTATCAAGATTCATACACGCATTGTTCACAACTGCATCGCATTCATGAGGAAATGGCCATCATTACAACTGGTAGAGATATCAAAGGCAAAGGAAATCTAAATAAATATCTTCAATTTTAAAGCTTTGGTAACTAATTACTCCCATGTACTGTTTTTCGAATGTCTTGTAAGTTAACTTTAAAACATGACATTATTGTATGTCCCCCATGGTTCATATACACATGCATATTTTAAATGATAGTAGTGCAAAGGCAATCTTGGATATTATGTGGGCAATATCTTCCTTTATCCAGAATGGATTGATCCTCTGACCTAAAATTCAACTGGGGTCATCTTACTCCTTATGGTGTACCAGTGTATCTGTCAAGCTAAGGGTTCTCAAGTTATTGAGCAGACAATATCTTCCTCACGTCTAGAGTGGATTGACACTTGACCATGTGACCTCAAAATCAATAGGGGACATCTACTCCTTAGAATATACCAAAAGCAAAGGGTTCTCAAGATATCAAGTGAACAACATCTTCCTATGTCCAATTTGACCATGTGACCTAAAAATCAATAGGGTGACTCATCTACTCCTTAGGTTGTACTAAATTTGATATCTGTCAAGGAAAGGGTTCTAAAAATATTGGACAGAATATTCACATGTTAAGTTTGACCCTTGACCATGTGACCTCAAAATCGATAAGCATTTACTCCTTTAAGATGTACCAGTGTACTAAGTTTGATGTCTGTCAAGCAAAGGGTTCTCGAGATGCTGAGCGGACAGCATCTTCCTTTGTCCAGAGTGGATTGGCCCTGCACCTTAAGATCAATAGGGGTCCTCTTCTACTCATACGAAATATCATTACGATCAAGTGAATGCTTCTCAAGATATTGAGTGGACAACATGTGGTCTACCGACCGACATACCAATCCACTGGTGCAAAGCAATATGCCCCTCTTCTTTGAAAGGGGCATAAAAAAAATCCTGAGACACTTTGTAAATTACACATGTTCTAAAACTGAAATTTTTGTCCATCAACCCCGAACAGCAGCTAGAAAGCTATTACCATTTTCTACCTGTTCATAGCAGTCTTCATCTTCGCTAGCCAAGGGTTTACGGTCCGCTCGGCTTCTCTACAAATCTTGGCTGCGTTAGCACGATTTTCGTAGCTTTTAGTGGCGTCCTCTAGCGCATGGAAAAAACAAACTGTTTGGTTTACATCATGTTCAACCAATGAAAGTGCATTTTTCAACTACACTTTGTGTGTTGTTAAAATAAAAATGGCTGCAACCAGTGAGTTACACTGTTTTATATGTAAATCATTTAAATCAATAAAAAAAATTCCTGGGCATTGCAGTCTACACACCACCATGTTGTATGGAGACTATGAAAATCTGATGAAATGGAAGTGTTTTGAAGACAATAACTAATTGTTTACACATTCCTTTGTCTTGCACGTGTTTTGACTTAACAGCTCACTGTAGGGGACTTGGCCTGCATCCAATCATATACAGGAAATGTTGTCACGAAAATCGTGCTAACACAGCCAAAATGTGGGTAAATAACTGCAGACAAATTTTGACCAGGGAAAGCTCACGCGGGGCCGAGTCATTAGGCTAAACAAGGAAACGAGTTTTTGGTGTTATCAAAGGTGATGATGTTCTGTTTCTAGGTCTTTTACACTGTCAACTGAAATAAATCCATGTAGAGAGGCAAACAGCATCTACTGCCCCGATCAATATGATACATCTCTTCATCTGGTCACCAAGTAACAATCGTAGTAACTTTTTGCAAGCACCTTGTCCAGGATCGTATTCTTGTAGACCAAGTCAACAATGTGCATAGTCTAACTCCAGTATGTCACAAGTTATACTGTCTGGGAGACTTGGGGAGGTATGACAAAAACAAGTGCATGTAACAAGTTCTATTCTACTACAGTTTACATTACATTACTTTTAATATAGTAAACAAGAGAAAAGGATGAACTGGAATAAACTACTTCAATATCACAAAGAATTAACTCTACAAAATGAAGAAAAACTTTAAAGCCGAGTTAGTATGCCATCATTCAGAAGACAAATGCAGTGTTCTGGAGTAATCTAGTTCAGATAGACAACCACAAGGAAACCTTATTCACATTCTATGCATGTTATATAATGCATATACAAATAACACAACAATTTCATTGACAATGGGTTTGGAAGAAAAAATGTTACAGTAATACTGACTGTATTACATGCTATGAAACACACAAGCATCCACAATTTTGTTTGCTTCTCTTTTTTGACCAAACTGGAAAAAAATTGTTGTAAAAAACATATTTCACAGTACGAAACCTTCCCGAGAATTTTTCTTGTGCAACTTTATTCCAATTTAGCTTTAATAGGCTCCATCATACATTTGGTTAAAAACACAAGATGCCCATGGGCCAGATTGCTCACCTGGACATTTGGTCAACTTTACACCATGGTTCCACCATTGCCACGTAGAAACAAATTCGAACAAAAATAATAAAATAAACCCTACTGATCTTCGAATGCTTTGAAGAAATTTACTTGTTGATTAATGAATGAAAATATATGCTTGTGGCTGTTGAGTCAATCTTTCAACAGTATCCCTAGAATACTTTATTCCTTGTAGTGGAATGCCCAAAGGGTCACGGTTATCAATTTGACATACTGTACTCTAGTGGTACTAGAGATGATGAAACAAACGCACAAATGTTAATGTTAAAGGGTGAGAAATGTCTCCATCAAATAATCAACACCACATAAAGGATGCATGTGCATAATTTTCCAACTGTAAAATTATACCCTTTTGGTCCGAGACAAAAATTTCCTATGTCCTATGTAAAACTTTCACCCATAACAACAACAGTGATAACAGAAGCTAGACAAATCTTGGTCAGAAAAATGGCTTCTGGATTTCAAAACCTCTTGTGATGTGGGTTTTTCCTACTCCTTCTGTAGTGGTATGGATTCTTATTCCTCTCAAATGATTTAAACTTGCTGGATCCTGAAATTTCTTGCTCACTGTATGGCCTCCAAGTGAAGGGGGAACAGGGATTAGAATTGATATCAATCATGTGGAATTGGTTCCCTTTCGGAATTTGTACGTCTTGGCGGAAAACCTCTGGTCTGCTACAATCACCTGCAGCCGAATTGCCTCTCCGTGCTTGTCTCGGGTAGTAAAAGTTCTCTTCAGTTCTACATCTGTTACTTTTGCAGTTCATAACCTGTGCCTTTCCCCTTGTGCAAAACGAAGATCTTTGGTAATTGGAGCCTGGATTTGGGGCAGTTTCTGATGGAGGATTGTTGTTTGGATCCCAAGAGCGCCCGTGGGAAGCATACAGATTGCCTACTGGGGATTGATAATCAGAAGCAGGATCTCTCAATCTGGAACTTTCTTTTACAGACCTCCAGGAGTTGGCGACACCTACTCTGGTTTGACGTCCATCTTCAAACTGGATTTTGCCTGCATATTCTGGTGCAAACTGGTCAATCTGCATCATTTTACTCATTTTCTCACACCGTCCAGGAAGTTTCTGTCGCCAAGCCTCTGTATCAAACATAAGAACAAAATAAATGTTGGCCACAAGAGGTCCATAGTATAAGCATAACAGTCATCTGAATATCACAAAACGGAAAAGAATGATGCACATGCTGCAAAATATACCTCTCCAAAATATTCAGAAATGCAGTAGTAATCAGAGAGAAGATTTTGGTAATATCCAAATAATCACTTTGATTAGCAGTATCACATTGTATTTGTTGAAACTGAGTTGTTGTTTTTTTTCAAAATGACTAAAATTCAGGTAAATATGCTGAACTTAAAATTGTCGAGTTTTCACTTCACTTTGCAAAATCATCAACTCATAATTTTTTTTTTCCATGAAACTACACGTTCCCATAAATCCATTAGTTTCCAATCACAAACCAATCATCAGTTATGATTTTTGTATATATAATTGTACATTACTACAACACTGTATTGCATAATTAAATAGGGAGCCCTGTACTTTCAAGGTCAATGTAATGATAAAAGTTTAGGAATAGATTACAATGCCTTCCAAAACTATTTCACTTTTCCCCATGTAAAACGTACATGTACAGTATTGCTTGTTAACTCTGTGCAAGACCGGTTAGCTCCCCAGGTACAATGATTAATTCATTACCTCATACACACACAGAACATTATTCGTAGTATTTCTATAAAAAAGAAACAGGAGGCCCATAGGCCTTTACGGTCATCCGAGTATTGGTTATGAATCACTAACCTCAAGGGCTATGAAATCTATAATAATCTTCCTGATTTGTTTATCCAAGTTTGGCAGCAGTATGAAACAAGATGTTTTCTTAAAACACAAATGCCCTTGAAAGTGCCCATACTGATTAAAGACTGTACATACTGTGTTATATTAACACTATGACTATTGAATCAGAACCCTGGAGTTGGAAATTCATAATGTTGGTACATTCCTTTCTGCTTTTCCTAAGTATGCATGTAATTTTTACACAGTATCAGCAAAACTAAAGATTGACTGATTGTAAATTAATTGTTTAATATCCCACTCAAGAATTTTTTATTCACATGGAGACATTGCTGGTGAAGGGCTGCAAAATTTAGGCCTATGCTTGACGCTCATGGCCTTTTGACGGGGAGGGATCTTTATTAGGCCATGCCTGCTGTGACACGGGGCCTTGGTTTTTTCTGTCTCATCCGAGGGACCGTCCCATTTAGTCACCTCTTATGACAAGCAATGGGTACTGAGGACCTATTCTAACCCGGATCCCCACAGGATCAATATTAAAGAAGAAATCTTTCAAATGATAAAGACAATAATCACTATAATAATTTTGGCCCCACCCTAGAATCAAAACCTTACTCCTGTGATCATGAAATTTACAACTGCAGTAAAGAACAACCTACTCCTTCTAAATATATGCATCTATCTATTTTCAATTTAGTATCGATAGCATTAAAGAAGTCCTTTTAATGTTTTACAAGTAAACAATATATGCCAAGTTGGCCCTGCTCTGGTGGCAGACCCTCTACCCCATGGATCATGAAATTTGCAATTTTGGTAGAAGCCTTATTGCTCTACTTCACTATGCATTTATTTTTTCTTGCACATGTGTGGTTCTAGAGAAGATTTTTGAAAATTTGTAAATTTTCAGCAGTTTTTGCCTTGCCCCTAAGGCCCATGGGGTGCAGGAGTCCTGAAATTTACAATTTATGTTCCCTTATCCCAAAAGTTGCTTCATACCAAATTTGAAAAAAAATAAAAATGGAATGGTAGTTATCAAGAAGTTAAAAATGTTCAAATGTTAAAACACATGTCGCCATGACAACAAACGTAGACCAATTGTAAATAGGTCACCCGAGTGACTCAGTTGACCTAAAAATTGCAGAAAACCAAGTGAGACAAACTGAAAGTCAAAGAGGAAAGCTGTAGTCCCCTTCAGTTTCACTGGTAGGAAACAAAGAATTACTGAGAGGAGGAGAACTGAAATTCAATTGTTATTGAAAACGTTTGAAAATTTTATACTTACATGTACAAATAAACCCACATGCTAAAATTTGCTCGTGCTCTGAAGAAGTTAATTTTAGTCCCTGCGAAAGTGCGAAGTAAATTGCTAAAATAAGACTGTTCCTAATCCAGGCTACCATTACCTGATATATGTGTCAGGAGTAAATTTGTCATACGACGATGTGCAGTCTGATCCCAATGTACACCATCTCCAGCCCTACGATGAAGCTGGTTTCTCAAATAGTAATGAAGATCCAGTAGGTCATATCCATGCGACAACACAACTTGTTGTGCATAAAAGTTGGCCTCTAGAATATCTAGTCTTAGAGTGCTATTCATGAACTCCACCTCTGGTATCAGGAAACCCCCTCTAACATTTTTGGAGATGGGTAGAGTTGCAGTCCAGATGACGAGACAATCACGAGACACAACCTCCTTTAGTCGATCAAACAGTCGCACCATGTTCACCTTGTATTCTTCTACACCATTTTTTCCATATCTGAAATTCACCAAATGTTAACTGTCAGAATCAACTATTCTAAAATATCTTGATATAAAAAAAACCCACTTAAGAGTGTCTACCTTATGCTTTTAATGGCTTCACATGAAGTTAAAGTCTGAAATTTGTTCCAGCAGTACAATTGGATAGAATGCTTGAACCATTCAATGTCTTTATGGAAAGACTTATATAAGTCTTTAAAATGGCCAACAATGCTCACCCAAGTAACCTTGGCAACACTGTATATAAATATAAAGCACAAGGGGGTTGGGGGGTTGAATTGATCAATTAACTATCATCCCCCCCCCCCAAGGAAATACAGGCAATGTGTCACCTATATAATCACCTAATTAACACGCCCAAGCTTAGCTGCAATAATGTAGCCCTCTCTGATTTTTTTTTTTTTTTTTTTTTTTTTTTTTTTTTTTTTTTTTTTAGGGGAGAGGGCTACAACTCCTTAGGATCTCCGTAATGGTGCAAATGCGGGAGTGATTCACTCCCGCAACATTTGCGCTCATTCTAAACATTTCCTGACTTTCTTTACGTAAATAAAATGATATTCTATGTTTCTTAGTCAATATATAAATTTACAACCTGCAACTTAAGATTTGTGAAGCTCTATTCTACCGTTTTCAACAATTTCGATAAATTCCAATTTCTCGATTCATATTTGTGCGCCATGTTTGATGTACTGAAGTATAAACTTCCGATTGTCAAGTCATTTGCATATGCCATATAAGGTAGTATTTACATCAATGGACAAGTATGGAGGCGAAAGCTATTTCGTCGGTATTGAAAATGCTTGAATTTAATATCAAGTTCAAAACCGAACAGCAGAGTGTAACAATATGATTTTCTGCAACAATATGATTTTCCTTTCTTTGTCGAAGTGGCTCGAATAACTACATTTTCGCGCTGATTGTCAATGTTTAGGTTTTTCATTAGATCCACCTACGAGATCTCGCGATAACAAGCATGGCGGAGCAGACGAAGAATTTTGCATGCTGTACATTGTATTTAATGAAAAACACCTTTATTAGACATGCCCGAGCACAAAGTTGGTACTCCTTTTGGTATAAACAACATATGGGACTAATACACAGAGTTTATTATCGGTTATTCATAAAATTATTTTGCACCATTACGGAGATCCTATGGAATTGTAGCCCTATCCCGAAAACGTCAGAATAAAAAAAATTTGGATAGGGCTACATTATTGCAGCTAGCCCAAGCTAGTCCCTGGCATTCACCATTATCCAGGGAATCTCCAAGTGGAAATAATTGTATGCTTGAGTGATGGTTATTATACGCAACCACCACTTCTGAAAGATCAAGAGTGGAAACAATGAAATATGTTATATGGGACCCATATTTCACTTCGAGAGATCAACAACTTCAATCTTGAGTCACCTGTATATTCGCATGTAAATCTTTGATTCCCTATTGTGGCCCCACTCTATACCCAGAGGCCATGATTTTAACAAACTTGAATCTGCTCTGTCAGGAAGTTTTCATGTAAATTTGAACTTTTCTGGCCCAGTAGTTCTCGAGAAAATATTTATATGATCCCATTTATTTTTACCTTTTCCTTATCTCCCCTTGGAAGGGGTCACAGTCTTTAAGCAATTTTTAATCCCCTACACACAAAGATGCTCTGTACCAAGTTTGGTTGAAACTAACCAAATACAGTCAAACCTGTATTAAGAGACTGTCCAACGGAGAATGGAAAAAAGGTCACATATGACAGGTGGCCTCTTACTGTGAATTTACAGTAAGTGTGAACGACTCAGCTTCTCAAGTTCATTCGAGGTCCCGGATAGTTGATTTCAAAACAAATCTGTCAATGATGACACATCAAGGAAAGAACAATCACTGCGATTGGACCAATATTTAAAGGGGCCGGAATAAAAATAATTTTAGATGTTTACACTAGCGTGTCATTACATAATCTTTTATCATGATGGAAGAGACTCTGCAAAAAGGGAAAACCAATACCAACTAAAACAATGACGTTGATTTTAAAATTACATGCCGAGGGTTTATTTTATGGTAAAATCAGTAAGAAATTAGGCGTCGCAAAGGCCATGTTATAAAATTGTCAATCATGGGAACTCTTGCACCGAAAATGTCGCCAACGAAGCTCACACCGGATGTACTTTTGTTTATCTAATATGAAATTAAAAAGAAATCAAGTGTATATTAATAGAGAAATCAGACAAAATTTATTAAGAAGAAATATTTGTACCCCTGACAATGTACCATAGGTGTCTTTAATTTGTAGAGCTGCGAGAAATTTTTTGGGAAATGACTTTCAAGAAACTGCAAAGAAAATCCAAGAGAAGCATATTTCGTCTGAACACAGGGACTCGTCACGAAATATTTGTCTTTTTAAAATTTTGACATCGTCTATTCTATATTTACAAATAAATGTAAATATAGAATAGAGAGGGTCAATTCATGACGAGCCCCTGTGGTCTACACGAACGAAGTGTTGAAAACTTCTTTGCTACTGATTTTGTTGCAATTTAGGCCGAGTCAGTTACATATATATATATATATATATATATATATATATATATATATATTGTCGAAGCGAATGTCGCGTTCGTACAACGGGTAATCGCAATCATGGACATGCAGTTAGGGGTGGACTAGCTGCAATAATGTAGCCCTATCCAATTTTTTTAATTCTGACGTTTTCGGGATAGGGCTACAATTCCATAGGATCTCCGTAATGGTGCAAAATAATTTTATGAATAACCGATAATAAACTCTGTGTATTAGTCCCAAATGTTGTTTACACCAAAAGGAGTACCAACTTTGTGGTCGGGCATGTCTAATAAAGGTGTTTTTCATTAATAATGTACAGCATGCAAAATTCTTCGTCTGCTCCGCCATGCTTGTTATCGCGAGATCTCGTAGGTGGATCTAATGAAAAACCTAAACATTGACAATCAGCGCGAAAATGTAGTTACTCGAGCCACTTCGACAAAGAAAGGAAAATCATATTGTTGCAGAAAGAATTTACACTCTGCTGTTCGGTTTTTAACTTGATATTAAATTCAAACCTTTTCAATACCGACGAAATAGCTTTCGCCTCCATACTTGTCCATTGATGTAAATACTACCTTATATGGCATATGCAAATGACTTGACAATCGGAAGTTTATACTTCAGTACATCAAACATGGCGCACAAATATGAATCGAGAAATTGGAATTTATCGAAATTGTTGAAAACGGTAGAATAGAGCTTCACAAATCTTAAGTTGCAGGTTGTAAATTTATATATTGACTAAGAAACATAGAATATCATTTTATTTACGTAAAGAAAGTCAGGAAATGTTTAGAATGAGCGCAAATGTTGCGGGAGTGATTCACTCCCGCATTTGCACCATTACGGAGATCCTAAGGAGTAGTAGCCCTCTCTCTAAAAAAAAAAAAAAAAAAAATCAGAGAGGGCTACATTATTGCAGCTAGGGGTGGACCAGTGATATAGGTTCAAAGGTACGCCAGTAATGCAACATTAACAATCAACCTTTGCTGTGGTTTATTATGACGTTATAGAAGGCGCGTCTAATGCTAACGAAATGCTGAATTTATTTAATAATGTGTTACATGTACAGGAGAGGGATGGTTTGGGGAATTTAGTTTTTGCTAGAATTCACAGAACTTGCCATTGTTCATTCAATTAACAGTATCTAGCGATGGTTACTTCCGAATTTCTTACGAAAATGTGGGTATATATAACAGTAAAAGACATCAAAGCATCCAATTACCATGTGTTGAAAATAAATGTTTTCTCGAAGTAGAATATTTATTGATCTTATTACTTAATCTGACAAATTATTTTAGGGGCGAGATCAAATGTTCAATGTTAGAGAAAACTGAGTTCACATAGTTCTCATCACAATACAAAATACAAAACTAAATATGAAGTATGTTGAAACTAATCGATTAACAAGTAAAACAAATGAAAGTGTACATGGAAACTATTAAACGTTTATTAAAATGTATTATTATGTGGTTTTAAAGTCAGTTGTCTTTTTTTCCCACTAAAGTGTAATCGATGTAGGATGACAGAAACTTACGAGTTTTTACCCCCTCTTCCCCCTAACTATTTGAATTTAAAAAATTTTCCGACATCGATCTTTTCCAATGCTTTGCAAGATTTTGAAAATATCCTCTGAGAGATTTATTTTAAAATAACGATATGGAAACTGCGAATGTGAAAGAGACAACAAAACAAAAGCATTGTTCTTAAACGGACAAAATCGCCTATAGAAACATGTACTGAAATTTCTGATCACTTAAAAGGGAGTAACCTTTCAATTTTTACTGGGATATAGAGGCAACTGCGGATCCTGCCTTTTCCCGCAGCATTTTCAATCCCGTCATTTTTTTCCTTTTCAATATTCAACACTATTTGAATTCTGGGATATTGCTATCCTGCCTTTTCTTTACATATCAGAGCTCGCCTTTTTCACCCTGTATTCCCCCTCCCATACCTATTGATACTGCGATGGATTATAAGTATTGCACGGTTATTCCTGTTTAAAAGATAAAATTTATAAGGTATCTGATAAAAGTTATATCTTCTAAAGTTTATGAGATATCTTACAAGTATCTTTTTTTTAAATAAGATATCCCATTACTTTTATACATGTAGATATCTGAGTATAATAAGATAAACTTTACAAGACATTTTATTAACGTAATCTCAAATCTCCGTTGTCAAATCAAAACCGATATTGGATCTCACACTACGTACCGTGCAACTTACACTGAAATCAAATAATGAAACTTACACTTGTTAGGCACGAGATAATATAATGCCAAATACTTGGGAACGCCTACCTATAATTTAACCGACCAATCAAAAGCGCTCTTTAAAATCACTCGGGGACTTTCCAATGAACTATCTGGAGCACGTCATGTACTTGCCGATATGTCTCGTTCACACTTACTGTAAATCCACAGTAATACACTACAGGTTGCTTATTTTCCGCAGTTAATGCATAAAATTTCGCAAAATAATATACAGAAAAAGTTTGTAAAAGGGAGAAAATAACTTTACATGTATTTGGAATTTATCATTAAGAATATCAAGTACGGTTTTAACAGTTGTAAAATTAAATTAACAAGATGTACTGTGAGCAATGCTCACTAAGAATACCCCCCGCTTACCCCAATCTCCCAAAGGGTGTTGTTAATAGGTATGAATTACCTCTTTCCTGAGTGTAAAAATATGGTATGCATTTGTAGAAGAAAATGGAAGATATAGTCCGAACACAAATCCATGGCATAAACCTATAATTTTGACCTTGAGATCAAAGGTCAAGGTCATAAAGAGGTCATGAATGTACATGACACATCGTCTCATGGTGATACACTCATGTGTCAAATATGGTATGCCTATGTCAAAGAACAAAGAAGTTATGGCTCGGACACAAATCCATTGCAAAAAACCTTTAATTTTGATCTTGAGGTCAAGGATCAAGGTCATATAGAGGTCATGAAGGTACTTGACACATCGTCTCATGGTGATACACTCATGTGTCAAATATGGTATGCCTATGTCAAAGAACAAAGAAGTTATGGCCCGGACACGAATCCATTGTAAAAACCTTTACTTTTGACCTTGAGGTCAAGGTCATATGGAGGTCATGAAGGTACATGACACATCGTCTCATGGTGATACACTCATATGTCAAATATGGTATGCCTATGTCAAAGAACAAAGAAGTTATGGCCCGGACACGAATCCATTGTAAAAACCTTTACTTTTGACCTTGAGGTCAAGGTCATATGGAGGTCATGAAGGTACATGACACATCGTCTCATGGTGATACACTCATGTGTCAAATATGGTATGCCTATGTCAAAGAACAAAGAAGTTATGGCCCGGACACGAATCCATTGTAAAAAACCTTTAATTTTGACCTTGAGGTCAAGGGTCAAGGTCATATAGAGGTCATGAAGGTACTTGACACATCGTCTCATGGTGATCTACCTGTGTGCCAAATATGGTATGCCCAAGTCAAAGAAGTTATGGCCCGGACACGAATCTGCACAGACAGACAGACGGACGGACAGACAGAGTGATTCCTATACCCCCCAGAACTTCGTTCGGGGGGTATAATAATACATTGTATAGTATCTAGAATACAATGTATTGTATCAAAATTTATTATTCATCAAAAACTACATTTAATCTGTTTTTTTAAGCAACTCCTTAATTTAATTTCCTTGGCATTACCACAGGGACATAACTTGTGTACCAGCCTGTATTCATATCGGGCTTTTTTTCGCAAATTGCGTAACCCTATAGTATATCACCATTATGGTCCATTTTGCTTAGGATTTATTGAAAACAAAAACACAAGTAAATGTCCATACAGTGGATGTGAAAAGTGCCTACAAACTTCCAATACACCATATTTTTTAGAAATGCTGATTGAAGAACAAATTCAGAATTTTTTTTCTCAGAGAGGTTTCTACAGTAATTTACAGGGCCGATTTAATCGTAATAGCGATATGTACAAAGACATTCATGATGGAACATTATACAAATCTTATATGGAAAATAATGGAATATTGAATTTGCCAAATAATATATCATTTACTTTCAACACAGACGGAGCTCCCGTTTTCAAGAGCTCTAAAGTTGCGATATGGCCTCTGTTTATAGTTATCAATGAGCTACCTTATCACCTTCGAATGATGAAAGAAAACATGATTTTAGCCGGTTTGTGGTTCGGAAATCACAAGCCATCGATGGGGACCTTTTTGCATCCGTTTTTAAATGCTTTTAGGAGACTTAAGAAGGGCATTGAGTGTAACGTACCCTGCATTGGATCTGTGACAAGTAAATCTGTACTTTTATGTGGAACAGCTGATCTGTCGGCTAGATCTTTACTATGCAATTTTTTTCAGTTTAATGGTTCTTTTTCGTGTTGGAAATGCCTGCAGCCAGGAGAAACTGCAACTAGAGGAAAGGGCCATTGTCATGTCTTCCCCTACATTCATGAAAATCCTAAAGGACCCCAAAGAACAAAAGAAAGCGTCATTCGCGACGCAAGAGAAGCTATGGAAAACGGACGGTCTAGATATGCAGTTAATGGAATTAAAGGACCTTCATGGCTTGCATTTTTCCCCGAATTCAATATATCGAAGGGAATAGCCATAGATTACATGCATGGTGTTCTTTTGGGAGTACAAAAACTACTTTTGCGACTGTGGTTTGCACCTGAATTTAAACAACATAATTTTAGTGTATACAACCATATAGAAGAAGCTGACGTACGTTTGAAAAATCTCCATCCTACCTTGGAAATAACAAGAATGCCACGGACAATTTAAAATGACTTAAAATATTGGAAAGCATCCAAATTCAAATCTTTCCTCCTCTATTTTGGTCTTCCAGTACTTCACGGAATTTTGGATAAACAAAGATTTCGACATTTTTCCCTACTGTCCAATGCTATTCACTTGTTTTTATGTTGCGGATCGACCGATGCCATGATATATCAAGGTGAAGAAATGATGTTTGAATTTTGCTCAAAGTTTGAGATATTATATGATGTATCTTTTATGACATTGAATTTGCACCAACTTGTTCATCTGGCAGACAGTGTGAGGTGAATAGAGCCTTTGTATACACACTCGTATTTTTCATTTGAGGACAAGAATGGATTCATATTAAAATTGATCAGGGGGACTCAAAAGTATTGACAATCAAATTACTACAAGTGTCTCTTTTGTGCAAAAAATTCCAGAATGAAACAGAAATGCTTGTCATCAGAACAAAAAGACGTAGAACAAATATGTAAGTCAATTGAATCACCGCATACTTTGAAGAGAGGAATATTAATTTCAGATGATACATTTGTATTAGGAGCACTCAAACACAAAGTGTTATCCAACGAGAAATTCGACTGTCTGTGGGAGTATTTAGGCTATTGCCCTGTTCAAAACCATGTGCAATACTTCATTCGTCTTGATGTGAAAGGGAATACTGTGTATGGACTAGATTATGGACGCATGATTAAACATGACGATTCGACAATAATATCTAGCCAAGACGGGGGATTATACTTCGGAAAAGTGCGATTTTTTGTAATCTTCGACTTAGACTGGATAGGAGATACTACGCTTGCTTTGACCGAGCGTCTACAGTCTCCACGATTTCCACCAGAAATTAATATCTTGGTTTGTCAACATCAAAAACATTCAAGAAGGTCACATGTATTTATCTGTCGCTAGCACAAATAGACAATATGTGTGAGATTTCCAAATAAACTAGAATCAGATTGATTATGCATACTAATTGAAAGTACATATTATGTACATGTTATTAACATGTGGACATCCATGCAACTATGGTAAATAAATGGGAATTTTGAAAGACAATTCAAATTGTATGATATGTTTTAAGGTAGTACTCTACATCGTCATAATGGCTGACTTCCTTTAAAAACATGGATGAAAAAATCGATATCAGCAATATTTGACTTTCCTTTTCCATTTAAATACCTAGCCGAGTTGCTCAGTAGGTTAGAATACCGACTGCTGACCTGTAGGTCGCAGGTTTGAGTCCAGCAGGGGTTTTAAATTTTTTTTCAGATTACCTTCTACTAAAACTGTATTTTTTGACAAAATAAAGTAAATTTGAAGATTTTCAACTTCAAAACATTGTTGTACATATCCTCCACTTTTCATCTACGTCAAATTTCTCTGGTGTAGCATACCTCCTTAATGTATAAAATATGTCTAAGTCCCACATTTCTGATTCACGAAAATTCAAAGTTCCAAATTCCGGCTCACAAAATTTCTAAGTTATAAATTCCATGTCACATGAAGATTTCCGTCTGTAAAAATAATCTAAGTGTTGATTTTACGCTTGAAGATAGATAATGATGCAGTTTACTGTCGGTTTCCGGTCGGAATTTCTTATTTTTCTGACCGTAAAATTGGGGTAGTTACTGGCAGAAATTTATTCCTCCCCAATTACAAACAGAAAATAGGCATTCCTGCTACTCCGTCTCAAAGTTTTGTACGGGTACACATGACCCTGCATGTTGACAGCTTGGGTACGATAATTGATTCAGAGGGCCTACTAGACAAGATCACTGCCGAACTGTGCATTTTAAAACGAAAGTGTTAGGGGCGATAATACCCAGAATAGTCGTGCTCAACCGAAATCGAAAGTAGGAATCGCGTTGTAATAGAAAAATGTAGTCGTTAAATAAAGGTAAAATGTCGTATAATTACACAAATATGTTGCAAAAATCATGGTTGTTGGTCGTGTTAGACAGGTGGTCGTTAAATACAGGTACAGAATATATGGCGTCTTGGGGTAAACTTTTTACGGTCACATACGACAGTGAGTCGCTTAATACAGAGGGTCGCTATGGCAGTTTTGACTGAAATTCTCTGGAGGATTGATTGAGTCTATATTGTTTAACATGCCTCTTGAGAATTTTTCACTCGTATGGAGATGTCACCATTGCCAGTGAAGGGCTACAAGATTTATGCCTATGCTTGGCACTTACTATCTTTGAGCAGGAAGGGTTATTTAACATATGCCACACATGAGGCCTCAGTTCTTGCGGTCTCATCCAAAGGACTTCCCCATTTAGTCACCTCTTACGAGAATGACCTATTCTAACCCAGTTCCCCATGGGATTTCTAGAGAGGAAGTCGAAAATGTGTTAAAAAGTCAAAATGGGTCAAGTGTACATACGAATGAGACAGACAATATGGGTGACCAGAATACCTCACCTGAAGTTATAGCTCATGTGAACTAAATTCTGAAATTACCAACTAAGGAAGCTTTCCGTCATGTTTGAACTGAAATTGGCCCTGTGGCTCTCGAGAAGAAATTGAAAATTTACAGACAGATAGACAACTGTGAAATTTCAACAAGAAAAGCTCACATGACACTTTAGCACAGGTTCAAAATTTAAGAAAGATGCAAGACGTATGATGGACAAAGGATAGAACTAAATCAAACAAGGGCACCGCTAAGCGGAGCATCCCCTCACGGCAGGAATTATCATGAACATATGCATGCATTATATTCATATATAGGTTTTTGTTAAATATATATAGCTACTTATTATTGATTAAAATTCAGATACCTCTAACATCATTAGGTGGTGGTGGTGATCATTAATATGGCATTTTTAATAAACCTATCAAGGTGCATATTATCTTGGGGGGGGGGGGGGGGGGGGGGGGGGGGGGAGCAATATACATACGTGATTGGGCAGTTTCCCTTATTCCTAGCAGAAACATCATGTATGCACTAAATTTCAGTAATTTACTTACCTGAATATACCTCACAGTTGTTGTATGCAGAATGCATGAACTCAGAAAATTCCCATGGAGGCAATATTTTTTCTTTATGTAAAAAGACAATATACCGGTGTTGATAGGTCGACGAAGCTTGTGAAATATCTTTATAGCTTTCAAGAATTACGTACGCCTCAAGAATTAATTCAGAATTAATTCTGTAAACAGACACATGTGGTAATCTGAATTAATTCTTGGGGTAATCTGGTAATGAAACCGCGACATTCATCAAATTATTTTAATTACTCAGTGTCAGAGATGGCGCTTTTAATTCCTACAGACTGTCTTTGCAAACGCCAACGTGCACTAATATGACAATGCACAAATACAACCTTACCTGCAGCAGACGTAAGTTGTCTCGTTTTCTTTAAACTGGTTCCCTGTTAATTGGTGCAACCGAAGCAACCAGAATCGTAACTTGACAGGGTACCATTTTAAATTAACCGGAAGTGAGTATTGTCAACTCGTATATAAAATTTCACGGTTTTTAGGTAGTAAAGACGCGATGTTTTAAGAAATATTTCACCGATTAACTTGAAAATGAATAGGGTTCATCTTTTTACAATTCCACATATGTATGCGAAGGCTGAGAATCGTTAGTGCAAAGGTTCTCTTTAAATCTTGCCCACAAGCTGTAATGGACACACAAACACACGGACACACGCACAGTAGCAATGCTATATCCCCCTCCACAACTAGTTGCGCAAGGGGATAATTAAGTTACCCAAGTGCCTTAAAAGACTAACCTACTGATGTCCCATAGACAGGAATTCATTATGATGATGTCTGGTGTAGGATCTTTACTGATGTCTGATAATATCGACTCCACGTAGGTGTTGTAGCATCGTGTGACAAAGTAAAATCGAACAAGGTGATTTTCTCTATGGTATTGTCGCACTTCCTTGTAGTTTACACCATTGCTCATCAATCCTTTACGACCTCCTTCAATTAATTCATCTCGTTCAAAACTAATTTCACCCTGCAAAGAATGGTATCACACTTATCTGTATAGTCTGACAGAAATATTCCTCAATAGTTTGTAAAACTGAAAACTACAAGGTTGCAGGATGTTTACCAACCATTGTGGTTCTTCAGAAAGATTTTCGAAAAGTTTTCCTAAACATTCCCAAGCAAAATAAAATATATATGAGTTTCCTATTTCACTCCCACAAAAATTAGGTATGGTAAGTAGCATCATCGCAAACCACGGGTTATTGTTTCATTGTGAAATAGAATGAAACAATAACCTGTGGTTTGCGACGATGGATAAGTAGGTCAAATATCTTATTTTAACAATTTTTAATTTGAAATCTTATTTTTTGATAAGCCTTAATCCTTGCAGCGATTACTTTCCCTATTAAGAATAACACTAGGACGATGAATTTCTTGATGAAATTTCATAACAACGTATATGCAATGATGTTTAAAATGTCATTATTTTTTAATGAAATAAGATATGGTATTGAAATCTAACAAGATGTACTGTGAGCAATGCTCACTAAGAATACCCCCCGCTTACCCCAATCTCCCAAAGGGTGTTGTTAATAGGTATAAATTACCTCTTTCCTGAGTGTCAAAATACGGTATGTCTTTGTAGAAGAAAATGGAAGATATAGTTCGAACACAAATCCATGGCATAAACCTATAATTTTGACCTTGAAATCAAAAGTCAAGGTCATAAAGAGGTCATGAATGTACATGACACATAGTCTCATGGTGATACACCCATGTCTTATGGTATGACTATGTCAAAACCCTATAATCAATATTGACCTTAAGGTCAAAGTTCAAGGTCACATAGAGGTCATGAAGGTACTCGACACATCGTCTCAAGGTGATACTCGTGTCAAATATGATATGCCTATGTCAAAGAACAAAGAAGTCATGGCCCTAACACGAATCCATTGTAAAAACCTTTAATTTTGACCTTGAGGTCAAGGTCATATGGAGGTAATGAAGGTACATGACACATCGTCTCATGGTGATACACTCATGTGTCAAATATGGTATGCCTATGTCAAAGAACAAAGAAGTTATGGCCCGGACACGAATCCATTGTAAAAAAAACCTTTAATTTTGACCTTGAGGTCAAGGTCATATAGAGGTCATGAAGTTACCCGACACATCGTCTCATGGTGATCTACCTGTGTGCCAAATATGGTATGCCTAAGTCAAAGAACAAAGAAGTTATGTCCCGGACACGAATCTGCACAGACAGGCGGACGGACAGACAGAGTGACGGACAGACAGAGTGATTCCTATATATCCCCCAGAACTTCGTTCAGGGGGTATAATAAGTTGATAGAATACATGTTCAGGTGTATATTCATACTGTTTGCAAGGTCTTCATGAATAATTTTGCAGGTAAAAACCAGGAGTCTCCAGGGCTACATCGCTCACCCGAGTCATCTTGGCCCTACCATTTTTAAAGATTTTAATCAATCTTTATTCCCATGAAAACATTTGAATCCCCAACCCCCACAACACAGAGACGTCTCAACACCAATATGACTTACATGATCTTGTTGTTCTGGATAAGACCAAGGTCACAGATCATGGTGTGATACGAAAGAAAACTTTATCTTAACCCTTTCCTTCATAATGACGCCTTTGGACACCTACCGTGATTTGCATGGAGACGCCTTGAAGACTTTTCACATTCGATGACTTATATCATAAAAAATAATGACTGTCAGCGAGATCCAAAGTCAACACACGATTCAAAGTATCCTTTTCTTTCTAAATCTCGAGTTATCAAAAGTTTAAGACATAAATTTTTTTATAATTACCGATACAAATTGAGGTGACAAACCATGATACAAAAATAGCCATTTTTATTTTGATGTGGTATTTTCATAAATGGATATGGATTTCACTTCATATTAGCAAATATGCATGTAAAAATGAGAGGAACTATTGAATAAGCAAGATTTTTATTAAAAATGGGTCAAATTTCCAGGTCAAGGTTACAAGGTAAAACATGGAAGTATACCAAGATCTTGCCATAAAAAAAAATATAGAGACCATAATTTTCACAAACTTGATACTACACTATGTCAGAAAGCTGCCATATAAATTTAAACTTTTCTGGCCAAGTGCTTCTTTAGAAGATATTTAAAGATTTTCCCTATATTCACTTGTTAAACTTTGATCCAATATTGTGGCCCCACCTCAACCCCAGGGCCATGATTTTAACAATCATGAATCCGCACTACATCAGAAAGTTTTTATGTAAATTTGAACTTTTCTGGCCCCATGGTTCTGGAGAAGATTTTTAAAAACTTTCCCCAATATATTTGCATGTAAAACTTCGATCCCCTATTATGACCCCCTATTTCAGAAGCTATGATTTTAACAACTAATGAATCTGCGGTATGACAGGAAGCCGCCATGAAAATTTGAAATTTCCTGGCACAGTGGTTCTTGAGAATAGGAATGGTAGTTATCAAGAAGTTAAAATTGTTCAATTGTTAATGCAGACCAATTGCAATAGATCACCTGAGTTAACTGAAAACTAATTCAGTTGCATTGAAATAATTCTGTACACTTCTCGAGAGAAAAACCCCATGATTTTTACAAACTTGAATCTGCACTATGTCAGGAAGCTTTCATGTAAATGTTAACATTTCTGGCCCAGTGGTTCTTGAGAAGATTTTTTAAAGACTTTCCCTATATATTTGTATGTAAAACTTTGATCCCCTATTGTGGCCCACCCTACCCCTGGGGGCCGTGGTTTTAAGAAACTTGAATCTGACTACATCAGGAAGCTTTTATGTAAATATAAACTTTTCTGGCCCAGTGGTTCTTGAGAAGATTCTTAAATGACCCCACCCTATTTTTGTGATTATCTCTCTTTTAAAGGGGGAATGGCCCTTCATTTGAACAAACTTCAATCCTCTTCACCCAATAATGATTTGTACCAAGTTTGGTTGAAATTGGCCCATTATTCTGGAGAATATGATTTTTCTATATATCAGCATGTAAAACTTTGATCCTCTATTGTAGCCCTTCCCTACCCCAGGGGCCATGATCTGAACAAACTTGAACCTACTTGCCAGGTAAATCTCCACTCTTATGGCCTTGTGGTTCTTGAAAAGAAGACTTAAAGATTTTTCCTATACATTCGCATGTAAAAAATTTGATACCCTATTGTGGCCCCACCCTACCCCGGGGGTCATGATTTGAACAAACTTGAATCTTCACTATGCCAAGAAGCTTTCAGGTAAATTTCAGCTTGTTTGTTATGTTTGTTTTAATGATTTCATTTATTCATGTAAAATAACTTAAAGGCCATATAGACAGCAACCACAAATTTTATTTCTTTTGTTCCTCTAACCCAAATGATACTGCTAAGCAATTAAGATGCGATTTTCAAGAAAAATTCAAAAGTTTTCAAAAATTAACTATGCACCATAATATACAATGAGGCCAAGATAAATAAATAGTGTGTTTCCTATTCCAGCCTGAAAACAATAGGGTAGGTAGGTAGGGTAAATATTTTATTTTATTTGAACATTTTATTGTTTAAAATTCAACTTTGACAGTATGACATTTTATATCAGGATTAAAGCATATTGTGAACATGTAAAACTATTTTGAGAAATGCATATTACACCGACATAGTTATGCAAAAGCTACCTGGATATGTTTTTCTTAATATTGAAATGTTCGTCTTTTCGACATTAAAACCTGGAAGGCATCAATAGCTTTTTTGGTCGCCGATTCAGCTGCCACTAACAAACCTGCATCTAATGTAGAGTCAACGTCTAGTTCACAAATAAACTCTAAATATTTCATTTCAAATCTGGCTAAATCACCAACAGAAATACTGCCCTGAACTTCATACGGCTCCATGTTTTTGGGATGCGCTTTATTTGGCCAACATAACATTGTAGTTTCGCAGTGTTTTTGGCCAATCAGATGGCCCTTCATGATGCTTCTCAAAAATACTAAACAATGATTCATTGTTTTTACCGTAGTCATAAAGTTTTTTCCCTCTCGATGTTTGCATTTTCCTATCGTAATTGCCAACAATATGCTTGGCAAGACAAATACGCCACCCCCCCCCCACCCCCCACCCCGAGAAATCGCTCTCAGAACATTTTTGTTTAATGCGTAAAGGAATATGTATTTTCTCAAACATGGAAATAATCGAGATTAGGATTTCTAATTCTGAATCTGAAACCGCAATTGTTTCCTTCCAGGATGTGTATCAGTGTATAAATTTTTCAGAGTCGGCTAATATATTTTAGGGTCGGTCGGGGAACCGGAAACACACACTTTATTTATCTAGGCCTGACTCGGGGAGAAGTTGGAAATATTACAATGTTAACACACGATGGACAAATCAGATCGCAATACGACACCTTAGTTTTCTCTGACCTAAAAAGACTTTAGATATAACTGCAATTAAATTTAATATATGTGTGCATCATTACCTTGTTTCGCAGGTGTTTGTCTTTTAAATACAGGTTCTTCTGCAGCAGCATTATCATATCTTTATAGATGGCTCTTTGAACTGTGGAAAATATACAGCATTAAGGTTTTACGTGAGAGGTTAATTCCACATCAAAACGAACCTCCTGTTTTAGGGGAAAAAATTCCCAATGTTCTAAATTTTCCCTCAACATTCACTGGTCCAAGGACTAATAAACTTGCAAATTTACTATCCCATAACATTAAATCACTGGTCCACAAAACTCTGTTTTTCTTCATTTTATCAATCAACCTTTGAAGTATCATAGCACATCCTTAATTTTGCATACATAGTTAGCGAGCATATACACATCTGCATTTATCAGCATTAGATTTACTGATACCACTTTACCACTCGTAGAGGAAATTTGAATGATTTCATCCTTGCATAAGAACCGCTTCTTGAAACATAGTTTCTTTCAATTCATAGTTTAGAAGTCTAGAGATGATATATTAATTTTCAAGGTCAATATATATTTCCCTTTTCTTTATTTTCCATTTTAAAGATAAAACAAATTAAAGTCGCAATCTTGAGAACAGAATATAAAGAAGACAGGCCTATACAAATCTGTACTAGTAGTGATTTGTAATGTTTTAACCTAATTTGGTAGTTTTGAAGGTCAAACAATAGTCACAATTTTGGGAATACTTATTATGGTTAAAATAAAGAATTCAAGGTCAGAGCCGTGAGACAAGGGAGAAAAAGTATGTTTCCATCAATCATACTATAGAGAATATCTCTCATCTACTGAATGATAGGTCCGGACAGGTAAAATGTCAGTTTACTGGTCTGAAAATTGACTTCACCAAATCACTTACTCGAGTCTCCTATAATGACAACAAACTTGTTGTGTAAAAGTTTAATGATGTCTTCACTGAGGAAAATGTCAGCCACAACCATTTTCGTTTTCCTTGTTCTACAAAAAGAAAACAAGAAATGTTGCAAAATTGAAAAGGGTTATATACACATGCTGTGACATGCATCATTTAATTGATAGTAGTGTAACGTGTTTAGGTTCGATGATTCGGACCAGTCTGGGGAAAGTATGATTATTGATGAATGAATATGTATTTAAAACAAATGAACAACTAAGATAACGAACGAGTCAATATATACAAATAGTATTCAGGATTACATATCCTAATCACACATAGCATTGAAACCTATAAGTTATGGGTAAACAAGGCTGGGACCTATGCTAGTCTGTATCCACTACCGGACAGATACTTGTGTAGTATATACGTCCTACTACAACCGGACAAATCTCGACACCAATAAGGCAATAACAGAGGAAATACTTTATTATCCTCTAGACCAGTATACTTGCTACCGTATACTTAATTACATTAATACACACCGTATTAAATATTGTCGCACCTTCTCTTCTGTCGAGCTCCGAAAAATGAACTGCAATCTATTGCCAGAACGCCCGTATTCATACTACTGAGCACCCGAACTACCCTTGGATGCTATCGTAATGCCCTACGATAAAGCCCGGTTGACGTAAGCGTTATATTTAGCCTCCAACAGGTTATGATACATCCCGAACCCGATCTCAATTTGTCACAGTAGTGCCAAAAAAATTCAAGATATAGTGAGCAGACACTATCTTCTTAAGTCCAGAGGGGATTGATCATGTGACCTAAAAATCAATAAGGGTCATTTGACCTGTGGTCTATGCCAAGTTTTAAACCAATTTCAAACACTGATATGTTTCAAAATATTGAATCCAAGGGCAATAACTCTGTTTTCATTAAATCATTTATCAAGTCCATTATGCGATATATTTCCTTTATTTTTCACAAACACTTTGTATATCTTTTAAAGAAAGTTTCATAATATTGTTATGAATACTATTTTATTGTTACAACCAGTTTTTGTGAAATTTTGATAATGCTGTTTAAGGAAAATTGCAGTTTTCTGACATTGATAACATGTATATTGTGCTAATTGATAACAATTTTATCAATACTGCAACATACTTGTTTTATCATTTTTATTTGTTACTAAGATATGTCATTTAAAGAATCAACAATCAAATATAAGATTGAACCTATAATTCTAAAGGGGTGGAATTACCTAATATCAAAAGTGAAAATATTGATCATTACAATCAAGTGAATGGTTTCCAAAATATAGAGTGGACAACATGTGGTCTACCGACCAACCGAAAAAAAATACATGTAAATGAAGAAATAAATAAAATATAGAGAATTGCCAATAGATGCAAGTTCCTTGGTGAACTTTGATTAGGAGTACGCTAAACATGTTAAGGAAAGTCCGTGCTTTTACGTATCCGGTTTTAAATTTTAAACACCGACTAGAAAGTTCCAGTTATAACTTCTTTGTTTGATGTTTGTAGTTTACGAGAACTGTACGAGTCAAATTTAGCATTCAAATGTGAATCTTAGATATATTTACCATGAATTATTATAGTGTGAAGTCCTCAATAGCTCCAATGGTACAAAGCAATGTAATATCTACATTGAAAGGCTCATAGGTTTAAAAGGCTCATAGCTAGTAATCTAAGCCTGAACAAGTTAAAAATCATACATAGGCGTGATCCTCACAGTGGAATTCACACTGAATTTTAGAGAGTGTGTTTGGTTCAAAGAAACCCAGAATTATAAATCCTCAAAAAATCATCAGCAAAGTTATTAAATATTTGAACTCTTCTTCACAAGTACTTTCAAGAAACAAAATTATTTGTACATGAGCTGTAGTTGCTAGAATCTACATATATGTTACACTATATTTATTTTTTCTATAAGTATGAGATAGCACGTATGTATTTTTATGTATTATATGATTGATAGCCAAACAAAAAAAGAATAACACACACACCAAAAAAATTATGAGAAAAAGGAAGGGGTGGGGGTGCCCCCCCCCCACCCCCACTCCTTGTGTTCTAATTGTCTGGTAGGACAAAATTTTCAGTATGTTTTACATATATATATATTGTCATATTCTGTTAATCTTGATTTTAAGACTGTATTTGCTGTTACAATTTACTATTTTCAAAGTGTGCAAAGAATAATTGTAAAACTTAAATTTAAAAATGGGGGTTTACATATTCAAGAGACCATTTTGCAAAATATCTCTGGTCAACTATGGTAAAATATGTTTTTTTGTTAACCTTAGATATAATTCTAAATATTTTTAAAGAAAAACTGGCATGTAAACAATTTAGATTTGAGAATTTTTCAAAATTGCGATATTCTGTGATTTTTTTCTGAAGGATGTGAGCGGATTAAACAGCAATTTTGTATGTTTTCAATTGAATATCTTTAAAAATTCTCTCAGTAAATGAATAGCTATTGGTTTTTATATATTATAGCTTAATATGATGTGCTTTGGTGCATATTTTTAATAAAACATGAGATAATGCATTCTTGTGTTAGAATTTGGCTTTTGCATTTGGGGGTATATGTGCTCTGTAGCACATAGTATAAAAATAAACCTGCAAAGGTATGTCTTATATGGGCTTTTTAGTTAGTTTATGAGTTGTTAAAGTTATTTAAATGAAAAAAAAATTTGATTGACAGAAATTTCTAATAGTATTTACCTACCTTAAAATAAAACTTAATTGGAATGGCCCAATACATGCAGTGTCATGCACTATGACATTCTACTTTTCACAAACTTTCTGTAAGCTGGGCCAAACTATGAAATTTGTTGTGTACGATTTTTCTGAAAAGTTCTATCTCATAGAAAATCTGAAATGACAACGAAATCGCGAAAGTTAAGAACAAAATTATTTCAAGTAGGCCTAACTATCAACCAAGATAGTTTTCGTCTGAAAGGCATTCTTGTTCTTTTGTAAAACGATTGGGGTAGTAATATCGGAATATAGACCTAGGTCTATTGGCTATTTGTCTTACCGACATGCTGAAGGTGAGTTTCGCCCAACTTTTGGTCACGTTGGGGAGCTCACCTACTACTATCTTCAGGACTGTGAGTACTACGTGCCTTCCTTCAAACCTGAAGGTGCAGGTGATGTCAGCCTCTTAAGTTTTGTCTCAAAATGGTACTCAACTAGGATATTATCAGGAGTCTAACATTTTCATTAATACTTACAACGGAATATTGGTCTTCTATCTTCCTCAGGTTTGCAGTCTGTAGACTGATGGCTCGTGTGCAGCCCCGGATGTTCTTCAGTCTCCTTTGGAACATACCAAATTAAGAGGGGTGACAGCTTTCTAAGAGCACACCCAAAGTTCAAAGAGCATAAATCAAATACACAAGAAACATTGGTGCGAGTACCAAATTTATGGGCCGGAAAGGTTTTGGGAAAATATTACGTACATCTATGAACAGGAGTTTCAATCAAATTTAAGGTAGGTCCCTAGTCCTGGACCTACTTGTGATTTCTAAAAAAAAAATTGAGTTTAATATTTTTATTACGTGTACCCCCATTTGTCAAACGGCAATATCGGAATTCATTGAAGAAGTCCTAGAATATGTCCATAAAATTTTGTTTGAGGTATGATGCTGCAATTTTTTCCCATAAATATGTCTAACTAAATAATTAAAAGTGAAATTTTAACACAGTTTCATGTTTTTTAATAATGGTGGTACAAAATTGAACTCAATACAGGCCCTCGGCAGTCAAAAATACGGCACTGCAACACCACTAATATGAATATTTAAAAAATTTGACTTGTGATTTTTCATTCAAACTCACATATTATGTTCATATATGAATGCTTGTTAAAATACATTTAAAAAATCTACCCTTTCTCAGCATAATATTTTCACAGCATCTCAATTTATATTTACATTTTTTGGCCAAAATAGCCATTTTGAAGATGATTTTCACATAATAGAAGATAACAAATATATAACAAGATAACAAATATATAACAAGTGCAGAATTGTTTTATTTAATTCCACAAGTGCATTATTGCATATCATGATTTTTTTTAATTTACAGATAATTTTAACATGTAATACCCCTGTATATCAATTAAACAAATATGTACCTCTGGTTTTATGTGTGAATTAGATGACAAAAAATGGAAAGAAGATTGGAGCCATAGTCTACTCAAATATAAGTGATTGAGTGTTATTGTATCCATTTTACTAAATTAAAAAAACATTCAGGTAAATGTAAAAATACGTTTGATAATAATAGTACGTGAACCAATACCGGAGTTCGATGCGGACATGACGTCACGCTACTAGACCCCTACTTTAGTGAAAGATTTCTTGCTAGCGCTGACGGGCAATAAATTCGCAAAGTTTGCAAGTGAAGTCAAGTTGACAACAGCAGGTTAGGCCTATATACTGTTACGCTTGTCCGATCGATCGATAAATAAAATAGCCTCTATTAAAAAAAATTCTTAGAACAGCAGGCCTACACATCGAACGATTGTCTGATCAATCGATACTTTAATTGCCTCTTTTCCGTGACGTTGCGCGGGAAATTTTCTCGGCCGTTTGCGAAAAGCCATATGGTAATAATTCTTATGTATACATGATGTTAATTAACCACTTTACATAAATTATTTAAGGCCTACAAGGAAATGGTTTTTGTCAGAAAACATGCATGTGGAGAATGATTTATTTTTAATTTGATAACTGAATAGATCTACCCCTCTTAATAGCTCTAGCTAAATCTTCAGGATTTTTTTTTTTAATGATTTGGGTGTAAAAATCACTGGCACCTGAAGTATGGACACTATCTTTTTTTTCTTCTTTTTTTTCTTAGTGATAATTTCTCGGAAATGTGTGAATTCCCTGCCTATCTCATCCCAGTTTTGATTTATGTAATCGTTTCACTCTCAATGAGGAACCGGCTGCGGTTATCTTTTCATTCTTGGCACACTGATTTTGACTGCGGATAACTCCGTTTACCTGATCAGGATATGGGGCTCACGGCGGGTGTGACCGGTCGACAGGGGATGCTTACTCCTCCTAGGCACATGATCCCACCTCTGGTGTGTCCAGGGGTCCGTGTTTGCCCAACTATCTATTTTGTATTGCTTGTAGGAGTTATGAGATTGATCACTGTTCGTTATCTTCACCTTGCATTAGAGGGCACCATGCAGACAAACTCGGCCCTGAATCGGAATACCCTCGCGCTTTATCTATAGTTACCGATCGAAGAAAAACGTAAACAATCTGCTGTCAAACACATCCTTTTGAAACATGTTGTGTGCCGTATTGTTGTAATAGGGGTGGTCATGTATTTCCATCAGACTCGTTAAGAAGAAAAGCCTGGATTCGCGCAATTAAACGTTGTTAAACTCTTTTTCAAAGCTGGAATCCGTCAACTTGTGCTGTTGTTTGCAGAGCACATTTTATATCGGACGACTATTTGACTGAAACTCAACATGGTAACTATTGCTTATCTTGAATTTTTGTTTATAATATACATGTACAAAGTAATGTTGATATATAGTATTTTGTATAGTAATTATATCGCATTTACC